>NC_086377.1:6984609-7258726 GCF_036588685.1 Mytilus trossulus
TTGACCATACCTACCCCGGATCTTTTCACCCTAGAGACCAAACTGAGCATGTCATTGGTCTATACAAGGTGTAATTTTTACCGTAAAGGCCTTGGCTAACTTGAATATATTTTTTCCAACATAAATAGGTGCCTTATTAGGCGGAAAACACGAAAAACCATCATAAAAGCCAAGAAAACCAACATAAAGGCAAATATCAATTATAATGAAAATCTTCCCCCAGCACCGCCCAGACATGCCATTGAGGTATATTATAGCTCAAACAAATGCTTAGGGTGTCTACTATATGCCTGAACCTTTATTTATACTAAAATATGTGAATGTAAGCCAAAAAAATATTTAATCGACCCATACCCCCAATTTGGATAGCAAGACGCCAATATTGACCATACCTACCCCGGATCTTTTCACCCTAGAGACCAAACTGAGCATGTCATTGGTCTATACAAGGTGTCATTTTTACCGTAAAGGCCTTGGCTTACTTTAACAATTGTTTTCCAACATAAATAAGTGCCTCATTAGGCAAAAAACACGAAATACCATAAAAAAAGGCAAGAAAACCAACATAAAGGCAAATATCAATTATAATGAAAATCTTCCCCCAGCACCGCCCAGACATGCCATTGAGGTATATTATAGCTCAAACTAATGCTAAGGGTGTTTAATACATGCCTGGATCTTTATTTATACTGAAATATGTGAACGTAAGCCCCAAAAAAATCTAATCGACCCCTACTCCCAATTTGGATCGCCAGACGCCAATATTGAGCATACCTACCCCGGATCTTTTCACCCTAGAGACAAAACTGAGCATGTCATTGGTCTATAGAAGGTGTCATTTTTACCTTAACGGCCTTGGCTAACTTTAACATGTGTTTTCCAACATAAATAAGTGCTTCATTAAGCGGAAAACACGAAAAACCATCATAAAAGCCAAGAAAACCAACATAAAGGCAAATATCAATTATTATAGTGAAAATCTTCCCTTAGCACCGCCCAGACATGCCATTGAGGTATATTATAGCTCAAACAAATGCTTAGGGTGTCTACTACATGCCTGAACCTTAATTTCTACTGAAATATGTGAACGTAAGCCAAGACAATATTTAATCGACCCCTACTCCCAATTTGGATAGCCAGACGCCAATATTGACCATACCTACCCCGGATCTTTTCACCCTAGAGACTAAAGCTGAGCATATCATTGGTCTATACAAGGTGTCTTTTTACCGTAAATGCCTTGTCTAACTTTAACATGTGTCTTCCAACTTAATTAGGTGCCTCATTAAGCGGAAAACACGAAAAACCATCATAAAAGCCTAGAAAATCAACATAAAGGCAAATATCAATTATAGTGAAAATCTTCCCCCAGCACCGCCCAGACATGCCATTGAGGTATATTATAGCTCAAACTAATGCTTAGGGTGTCTGCTACATGCCTGAATCTTTAATTATACTGAAATATGTGAACGTAAGCCAAAACAATATTTCATCGACCCCTACTCCCAATTTAAATCGCCAGACGCCAATATTGAGCATACCTACCCCGGATCTTTTCACCCTAGAGACAAAACTGAGCATGTCATTGGTCTATACAAGGTGTCATTTTTACCGTAAATGCCTTGTCTAACTTTAACATTTGTCTTCCAACTTAATTAGGTGCCTCATTAAGCGGAAAACACGAAAAACCATCATAAATTAAAGCAAAGAAAACCAACATAAAGGCAAATATCTATTATAGTGAAAATCTTCCCCCAGCACCGCCCAGACATGCCATTGAGGTATATTATAGCTCAAACTAATGCTTAGGGTGTCTACTACATGCCTGAATCTTTATTTATACTGAAATATATGAACATAAGCCAAGAAAATATTTAATCGACCCATACCCCCAATTTGGATAGCCAGACACCAATATTGACCATACCTACCCCGGATCTTTTCACCCTAGAGACCAAACTGAGCATGTCATTGGTCTATACAAGGTGTAATTTTTACCGTAAAGGCCTTGGCTAACTTGAATATATTTTTTCCAACATAAATAGGTGCCTCATTAGGCGGAAAACACGAAAAACCATCATAAAAGCCAAGAAAACCAACATAAAGGCAAATATCAATTATAATGAAAATCTTCCCCCAGCACCGCCCAGACATGCCATTGAGGTATATTATAGCTCAAACAAATGCTTAGGGTGTCTACTATATGCCTGAACCTTTATTTATACTAAAATATGTGAATGTAAGCCAAAAAAATATTTAATCGACCCATACCCCCAATTTGGATAGCAAGACGCCAATATTGACCATACCTACCCCGGATCTTTTCACCCTAGAGACCAAACTGAGCATGTCATTGGTCTATACAAGGTGTCATTTTTACCGTAAAGGCCTTGGCTTACTTTAACAATTGTTTTCCAACATAAATAAGTGCCTCATTAGGCAAAAAACACGAAATACCATAAAAAAAGGCAAGAAAACCAACATAAAGGCAAATATCAATTATAATGAAAATCTTCCCCCAGCACCGCCCAGACATGCCATTGAGGTATATTATAGCTCAAACTAATGCTAAGGGTGTTTAATACATGCCTGGATCTTTATTTATACTGAAATATGTGAACGTAAGCCCCAAAAAAATCTAATCGACCCCTACTCCCAATTTGGATCGCCAGACGCCAATATTGAGCATACCTACCCCGGATCTTTTCACCCTAGAGACAAAACTGAGCATGTCATTGGTCTATAGAAGGTGTCATTTTTACCTTAACGGCCTTGGCTAACTTTAACATGTGTTTTCCAACATAAATAAGTGCTTCATTAAGCGGAAAACACGAAAAACCATCATAAAAGCCAAGAAAACCAACATAAAGGCAAATATCAATTATTATAGTGAAAATCTTCCCTTAGCACCGCCCAGACATGCCATTGAGGTATATTATAGCTCAAACAAATGCTTAGGGTGTCTACTACATGCCTGAACCTTAATTTCTACTGAAATATGTGAACGTAAGCCAAGACAATATTTAATCGACCCCTACTCCCAATTTGGATAGCCAGACGCCAATATTGACCATACCTACCCCGGATCTTTTCACCCTAGAGACTAAAGCTGAGCATATCATTGGTCTATACAAGGTGTCTTTTTACCGTAAATGCCTTGTCTAACTTTAACATGTGTCTTCCAACTTAATTAGGTGCCTCATTAAGCGGAAAACACGAAAAACCATCATAAAAGCCTAGAAAATCAACATAAAGGCAAATATCAATTATAGTGAAAATCTTCCCCCAGCACCGCCCAGACATGCCATTGAGGTATATTATAGCTCAAACTAATGCTTAGGGTGTCTGCTACATGCCTGAATCTTTAATTATACTGAAATATGTGAACGTAAGCCAAAACAATATTTCATCGACCCCTACTCCCAATTTAAATCGCCAGACGCCAATATTGAGCATACCTACCCCGGATCTTTTCACCCTAGAGACAAAACTGAGCATGTCATTGGTCTATACAAGGTGTCATTTTTACCGTAAATGCCTTGTCTAACTTTAACATTTGTCTTCCAACTTAATTAGGTGCCTCATTAAGCGGAAAACACGAAAAACCATCATAAATTAAAGCAAAGAAAACCAACATAAAGGCAAATATCTATTATAGTGAAAATCTTCCCCCAGCACCGCCCAGACATGCCATTGAGGTATATTATAGCTCAAACTAATGCTTAGGGTGTCTACTACATGCCTGAATCTTTATTTATACTGAAATATATGAACGTAAGCCAAGAAAATATTTAATCGACCCATACCCCCAATTTGGATAGCCAGACACCAATATTGACCATACCTACCCCGGATCTTTTCACCCTAGAGACCAAACTGAGCATGTCATTGGTCTATACAAGGTGTAATTTTTACCGTAAAGGCCTTGGCTAACTTGAATATGTTTTTTCCAACATAAATAGGTGCCTCATTAGGCGGAAAACACGAAATACCATAAAAAAGGCAAGAAAACCAACATAAAGGCAAATATCAATTATAATGAAAATCTCTCCCCAGCACCGCCCAGACATGCCATTGAGGTATATTATAGCTCAAACTAATGCTAAGGGTGTCTACTGCATGCCTGAATTTTTATTTAAAGTGAAATATGTGATCGTAAGCCAAAAAAATATTAAGCGACCCCTACTCTAAATTTGGATCGCCAGACGCCAATATTGACCATACCTACCCCGGATCTTTTCACCCTAGAGACCAAATTGAGCATTTCATTGGTCTATACAAGGTGTAATTTTTACCGTAAAGGCACTGACTAACTTTAACATGTGTTTTCCAACATAAATAAGTGCCTCATTAAGCGGGAAACACGAAAAACCATCATAAAAGCCAAGAAAACATTCAAAAAGGCAAATATCAATTATAGTGAAAATCTTCCCCCAGCACCGCCCAGACATGCAATTGAGGTATATTATAGCTCAAACTAATGCTAAGGGTGTTTACTACATGCCTGGATCTTTATTTATACTGAAATATGTGAACGTAAGCCAAAAAAATATTTAATCGACCCCTACCCCCAATTTGAATCGCCAGACGCCATTATTGAGCATACCTACCCCAGATCTTTTCACCCTAGAGACAAAACTGAGCATGTCATTGGTCTATACAAGGTGTCATTTTTACCGTAAAGGCCTTGGCTAACTGTAACATGTGTTTTCCAACATAAATAGGTGCCTCATTAAGCGGGAAACACGAAAAACCATCATAAAAGCCAAGAAAACCAACATAAAGGCAAATATCAATTATAGTGAAAATCTTACCCCAGCACCACCCAGACATGCCATTGAGGTATATTATAGCTCAAACTAATGCTAAGGGTGTTTACTGCATGCCTTGATCTTTATTTATACTGAAATATGTGAACGTAAGCCAAAAAAATATTTAATCGACCCCTACTCCCAATTTGAATCGCCAGACGCCAATATTGAGCATACCTACCCCGGATCTTTTCACCCTAGAGACAAAACTGAGCATGTCATTGGTCTATAAAAGGTGTCATTGTTACCTTAAAGGCCTTGGCTAACTTTAACATGTGTTTTCCAACATAAATAGGTGCCTCATTAAGCGGAAAACACGAAAAACCATCATAAAAGCCAAGAAAACCAACATAAAGGCAAATATCAATTATAATGAAAATCTTCCCCCAGCACCGCCCAGACATGCCATTG
The DNA here is from genome assembly GCF_036588685.1 of Mytilus trossulus. NCBI lineage: Eukaryota > Metazoa > Mollusca > Bivalvia > Mytilida > Mytilidae > Mytilus > Mytilus trossulus. The sequence continues at coordinate 6,989,832 of NC_086377.1, forward strand.
AGGTATATTATAGCTCAAACAAATGCTTAGGGTGTCTACTATATGCCTGAACCTTTATTTATACTAAAATATGTGAACGTAAGCCAAAAAAATATTTAATCGACCCATACCCCCAATTTGGATAGCCAGACGCCAATATTGACCATACCTACCTCGGATCTTTTCACTCTAGAGACCAAACTGAGCATGTCATTGGTCTATACAAGGTGTAATTTTTACCGTAAAGGCCTTGGCTAACTTTAACATGTGTTTTCCAACATAAATAAGTGCCTCATAAGCGGAAAACACGAAATACCATAAAAAAGGCAAGAAAACCAACATAAAGGCAATATCAATTATATTGAAAATCTTCCTCCAGCACCGCCCAGACATGCCATTGAGGTATATTATAGCTCAAACTAAAGCTTAGGGTGTCTACTACATGCCTGAATCTTTATTTATACTAAAATATGTGAAGTAAGCCACGAAAATATTTAATCGACCCATACCCCCAATTTGGATAGCCAGACGCCAATATTGACCATACCTACCCCGGATCTTTTCACCCTAGAGACCAAACTGAGCATGTCATTGGTCTATACAAGGTGTCATTTTTACCGTAAAGGCCTTGGCTAACTTTAACATGTGTTTTCCAACATAAATAAGTGCCTCATTAGGCGGAAAACACGAAATACCATAAAAAAAGGCAAGAAAACCAACATAAAGGCAAATATCAATTATAATGAAAATCTTCCCCCAGCACCGCCCAGACATGCCATTGAGGTATATTATAGCTCAAACTAATGCTATGGGTGTCTACTACATGCCTGCATTTTTATTTAAAGTGAAATATGTGATCGTAAGCCAAAAAAATATTTAAGCGACCCCTACTCCAAATTTGGATCGCCAGACGCCAATATTGACCATACCTACCCCAGATCTTTTCACCCTAGAGACCAAATTGAGCATGTCATTGGTCTATACAAGGTGTCATTTTTACCGTAAAGGCCTTGGCTAACTTTAACATGTGTTTTCCAACATAAATAGGTGCCTCATTAAACGGGAAACACGAAAAACCATCATAAAAGCCAAGAAAACCAACATAAAGGCAAATATCAATTATAGTAAAAATTTCCCCCCAGCACCGCCAAGACATGCCATTGAGGTATATTATAGCTCAAACTAATCCTTAGGGTGTCTACTACATGCCTGAAGCATTATTTATACTGAAATATGTGAATGTAAGGCAAAAAAATATTTCATCGACCCCTACCCCCAATTTGGATAGCAAGACGCCAATATTGAGCATACCTACCCCGGATCTTTTCACCCTAGAGACAAAACTGAGCATGTCATTGGTCTAAAGAAGGTGTCATTTTTACCTTAACGGCCTTGTCTAACTTTAACATGTGTTTTCCAACATAAATAAGTGTTTCATTAAGCGGAAAACACGAAAAACCATCATAAAAGCCAAGAAAACCAACATAAAGGCAAATATCAATTATTATAGTGAAAATCTTCCCTTAGCACCGCCCAGACATGCCATTGAGGTATATTATAGCTCAAACAAATGCATAGGGTGTCTACTACATGCCTGAACCTTAGTTTCTACTGAAATATGTGAACGTAAGCCAAGACAATATTTAATCGACCCCTACTCCCAATTTGGATAGCCAGACGCCAATATTGACCATACCTACCCCGGATCTTTTCACCCTAGAGACTAAAGCTGAGCATATCATTGGTCTATACAAGGTGTCATTTTTACCGTAAATGCCTTGTCTAACTTTAACATGTGTCTTTCAACTTAATTAGGTGCCTCATTAAGCGGAAAACACGAAAAACCATCATAAAAGCCTAGAAAATCAACATAAAGGCAAAAATCAATTATAGTGAAAATCTTCCCCCAGCACCGCCAAGACATGCCATTGAGGTATATTATAGCTCAAACTAATGCTTAGGGTGTCTACTACATGCCTGAATCTTTAATTATAGTGAAATATGTGAACGTAAGCCAAAACAATATTTCATCGACCCCTACTCCCAATTTGAATCGCGAGACGCCAATATTGAGCATACCTACCCCGGATCTTTTCACCCTAGAGACAAAACTGAGCATGTCATTGGTCTATACAAGGTGTCATTTTTACCTTAAAGGCCTTGTCTAACTTTAACATGTGTCTTCCAACTTAATTAGGTGCCTCATTAAGCGGAAAACACGAAAAACCATCATAAAAGCCAAGAAAACCAACATAAAGGCAAATATCAATTATAGTGAAAATCTTCCCCCAGCACCGCCCAGACATGCCATTGAGGTATATTATAGCTCAAACTAATGCTAAGGGTGTTTAATACATGCCTGGATCTTTATTTATACTGAAATATGTGAACGTAAGCTCAAAAAAAATTAATCGACCCCTACTCCCAATTTGGATCGCTAGACGCCAATTCTGAGCATACCTACCCCGGATCTTTTCACCCTAGAGACAAAACTGAGCATGTCATTGGTCTATACAAGGTGTCATTTTTACCTTAACGGCCTTGGCTAACTTTAACATGTGTTTTCCAACATAAATAGGTGCTTCATTAAGCGGAAAACACGAAAAACCATCATAAAAGCCAAGAAAACCAACATAAAGGCAAATATCAATTATTATAGTGAAAATCTTCCATTAGCACCGCCCAGACATGCCATTGAGGTATATTATAGCTCAAACTAATGCTTAGGGTGTCTACTACATGCCTGAATTTTTATTTATCCTAAAATATGTGAACGTAAGCCAAAAAAATATTTAATCGACCCATACCCCCAATTTGGATAGCCAGACGCCAATATTGACCATACCTACCTCGGATCTTTTCACTCTAGAGACCAAACTGAGCATGTCATTGGTCTATACAAGGTGTCATTTTTACCGTAAAGGCCTTGGCTTACTTTAACATGTGTTTTCCAACATAAATAAGTGCCTCATTAGGCGGAAAACACGAAATACCATAAAAAAGGCAAGAAAACCAACATAAAGGCAATATCAATTATAGTGAAAATCTTCCTCCAGCACCGCCCAGACATGCCATTGAGGTATATTATAGCTCAAACTAAAGCTTAGGGTGTCTACTACATGCCTGAATCTTTATTTATACTAAAATATGTGAACGTAAGCCACGAAAATATTTAATCGACCCATACCCCCAATTTGGATATTCAGACGCCAATATTGACCATACCTACCCCGGATCTTTTCACCATAGAGACCAAACTGAGCATGTCATTGGTCTATACAAGGTGTCATTTTTACCGTAAAGGCCTTGGCTAACTTTAACATGTGTTTTCCAACATAAGTAAGTGCCTCATTAGGCGGAAAACACGAAATACCATAAAAAAAAGGCAAGAAAACCAACATAAAGGCAAATATCAATTATAATAAAAATCTTCCCCCAGCACCGCCCAGACATGCCATTGAGTTATATTATAGCTCAAACTAATGCTAAGGGTGTCTACTACATGCCTGCATTTTTATTAAAAGTGAAATATGTGATCGTAGGCCAAAAAAATATTTAAGCGACCCCTACTCCAAATTTGGATCGCCAGACGCCAATATTGACCATACCTACCCCGGATCTGTTCACCCTAGAGACCAAATTGAGCATGTCATTGGTCTATACAAGGTGTCATTTTTACCGTAAAGGCCTTGACTAACTTTAACATGTGTTTTCCAACATAAATCAGTGCCTCATTAAGCGGGAAACACGAAAAACCATCATAAAAGCCAAGAAAACATTCAAAAAGGCAAATATCAATTATAGTGAAAATCTTCCCCCAGCACCGCTCAGACATGCAATTGAGGTATATTATAGCTCAAACTAATGCTAAGGGTGTTTACTACATGTCTGGATCTTAGGTGTCATTTTTACCGTAAAGGCCTTGGCTAACTTTAACAGTGTGTTTTCCAACATAAATAAGTGCCTCATTAGGCGGAAAACACGAAATACCATAAAAAAGGCAAGAAAACCAACATAAAGGCAAATATCAATTATAATGAAAATCTTCCCCCAGCACCGCCCAGACATGCCATTGAGGTGTATTATAGCTCAAACTAATGCTAAGGGTGTTTACTACATGCCTGGATCTTTATTTAAAGTGAAATATGTGAACGTAAGCCCCAAAAAAATTTAATCGACCCCTACTCCCAATTTGGATCGCCAGACGCCAATATTGACCATACCTACCCCGGATTTTTTCACCCTAGAGACAAAACTGAGCATGTCATTGGTCTATACAAGGTGTCTTTTTACCTTAACGGCCTTGGCTAACTTTAACATGTGTTTTCCAACATAAATAAGTGCCTCATTAGGCGGAAAACACGAAATACCATAAAAAAGGCAAGAAAACCAACATAAAGGCAAATATCAATTATAGTGAAAATCTTCCCCTAGCACCGCCCAGACATGCCATTGAGGTATATTATAGCTCAAACTAATGCTTAGGGTGTCTACTACATGCCTGAACCTTTATTTATACTGAAATTTGTGAACGTAAGCCAAGACAATATTTAGTCGACCCCCACCCCCAATTTGGATAGCCAGACGCCAATATTGACCATATCTACCCCGGATCTTTTCACCCTAGAGACAAAACTGAGCATGTCATTGGTCTATACAAGGTGTCATTTTTACCGTAAAGGCCTTGTCTAACTTTAACATGTGTTTTCCAACATAAATAGGTGCCTCATTAAGCGGAAAACACGAAAAACCATCATAAAAGCCTAGAAAACCAACATAAAGGCAAATATCAATTATAGTGAAAATCTTCCCCCAGCACCGCCCAGACATGCCATTGAGGTATATTATAGCTCAAACTAATGCTTAGGGTGTCTACTACATGCCTGAATCTTTATTTATACTAAAACATGTGAACGTAAGCCAAAAAAATATTTCATCGACCCCTACTCCCAATTTGGATCGCCAGACGCCAATATTGACCATACCTACCCCGGATCTTTTCCTCCTAGAGACAAAACTGAGCATGTCATTGGTCTATACAAGGTGTCATTTTTACCGTCAAGGCCTTGGCTAACTTTAACATGTGTTTTCCAACATAAATAGGTGCCTCATTAAGCGGGAAACATGAAAAACCATCATAAAAGCCAAGAAAACCAACATAAAGGCAAATATCAATTATAGTAAAAATCTTCCCCCAGCACCGCCCAGACATGCCATTGAGGTATATTATAGCTCAAACTAATGCTTAGGGTGTCTACTACATGCCTGAATCATTATTTATACTGAAATATGTGAATGTATAGCAAAAAAAATATTTCATCGACCCCTACCCCCAATTTGGATAGCAAGACGCCAATATTGACCATACCTACCCCGGATCTTTTCACCCTAGAGACAAAACTGAGCATGTCATTGGTCTATACAAGGTGTCATTTTTACCGTAAAGGCCTTGGCTAACTTTAACATGTGTTTTCCAACATAAATAAGTGCCTCATTAGGCGGAAAACACGAAATACCATAAAAAAGGCAAGAAAACCAACAGATAGGCAAATATCAATTATAATGAAAATCTTCCCCCAGCACCGCCCAGACATGCCATTGAGGTATATTATAGCTCAAACTAATGCTAACGGTGTTTACTACATGCCTGGATCGTTATTTATACTGAAATATGTGAACGTAAGCCCCAAAAAAATGTAATCGACCCCTACTCCCAATTTGGATCGCCAGACGCCAATATTGAGCATACCTACCCCGGATCTTTTCACCCTAGAGACAAAATTGAGCATGTCATTGGTCTATACAAGGTGTCATTTTTACTGTAAAGGCCTTGGCTAACTTTAACATGTGTTTTCCAGCATAAATAAGTGCTTCATTAAGCGGAAAACACGAAAAACCATCATAAAAGCCAAGAAAACCAACATAAAGGCAAATATCAATTATTATAGTGAAAATCTTCCCTTAGCACCGCCCAGACACGCCATTGAGGTATATGATAGCTCAAACAAATGCTTAGGGTGTCTACTACATGCCTGAACCTTAATTTCTACTGAAATATGTGAACGTAAGCCAAGACAATATTTAATCGACCCCTACTCCCAATTTGGATAGCCAGACGCCAATATTGACCATACCTACCCCGGATCTTTTCACCCTAGAGACTAAAACTGAGCATATCATTGGTCTATACAAGGTGTCATTTTTACCGTAAATGCCTTGTCTAACTTTAACATGTGTCTTCCAACTTAATTAGGTGCCTCATTAAGCGGAAAACACGAAAAACCATCATAAAAGCCTAGAAAATCAACATAAAGGCAAATATCAATTATAGTGAAAATCTTCCCCCAGCACCGCCCAGACATGCCATTGAGGTATATTATAGCTCAAACTAATGCTAAGGGTGTTTACTACATGCCTGGATCGTTATTTATACTGAAATATGTGAAGGTAAGCCCCAAAAAAATTTAATCGACCCCTACTCCTAATTTGGATCGCCAGACGCCAATATTGACCATACCTACCCCGGATCTTTTCACCCTAGAGACAAAATTGAGCATGTCATTGGTCTATACAAGGTGTCATTTTTACTGTAAAGGCCTTGGCTAACTTTAACATGTGTTTTCCAGCATAAATAGGTGCATCATTAAGCGGGAAACACGAAAAACCATCATAAAAGCCAAGAAACCAACATAAAGGCAAATATGAATTATAGTGAAAATCTTCCCCCAGCAACGCCCAGACATGCCATTGAGGTATATTATAGCTCAAACAAATGCTTAGGGTGTCTTCTACATGCCTAAATCATTATTTATACTGAAATATGTGAATGTAAGGCAAACAAATATTTCATCGACCCCTACCCCCAATTTGGATAGCCAGACGCCAATATTGACCATACCTACCCCGGATCTTTTCCCCCTAGAGACAAAACTGAGCATGTCATTGGTCTATACAAGGTGTCATTTTTACCGTAAAGGCCTTGTCTAACTTTAACAGTGTGTTTTCCAACATAAATAAGTGCCTCATTAGGCGGAAAACACGAAATACCATAAAAAAGGCAAGAAAACCAACATAAAGGCAAATATCAATTATAATGAAAATCTTCCCCCAGCACCGCCCAGACATGCCATTGAGGTATATTATAGCTCAAACTAATGCTAAGGGTGTCTACTACATGCCTGAATTTTATGTAAAGTGAAATATGTGATCGTAACCCAAAAAAATATTAAGCGACCCCTACTCCAAATTTGGATCGCCAGACGCCAATATTGACCATACCTACCCCGGATCTGTTCACCCTAGAGACCAAATTGAGCATGTCATTGGTCTATACAAGGTGTCATTTTTACCGTAAAGGCCTTGACTAACTTTAACATGTGTTTTCCAACTTAATTAGGTGCCTCATTAAGCGGAAAACACGAAAAACCATCATAAAAGCCTAGAAAACCAACATAAAGGCAAATATCAATTATAGTGAAAATCTTCCCCCAGCACCGCCCAGACATGCCATTGAGGTATATTATAGCTCAAACTAATGCTTAGGGTGTCTACTACATGCCTGAATCTTTATTTATACTAAAACATGTGAACGTAAGCCAAAAAAATATTTCATCGACCCCTACTCCCAATTTGGATCGCCAGACGCCAATATTGACCATACCTACCCCGGATCTTTTCCCCCTAGAGACCAAACTGAGCATGTCTTTTGTCTATACATGGTGTCATTTTTACCGTAAAGGCCTTGGCTAACTTTAACATGTGTTTTCCAACATAAATAGGTGCCTCATTAAGCGGAAAACACTAAAAACCGTCAGAAAAGCCAAGAAAACCAACATAAAGGCAAATATCAATTATAGTGAAAATCTTCCCGCAGCACCGCCCAGACATACCATTGAGGTATATTATAGCTCAAACTAATGCTTAGGGTGTCTTCTACATGCCTGAACTTTTATTTATACTGAAATATGTCAACGTTAGCCAAGACAATATTTAATCGACCCCTACTCCCAATTTGGATCGCCAGACGTCAATATTAAGCATACCTACCCCGGATCTTTTCACCCTAGAGACCAAACTGAGCATTTCATTGGTCTATACAAGGTGTCATTTTTACCGTAAAGGCCTTGGCTAACTTTAACATGTGTTTTTCAACCTAAATAGGTGCCTCATTAAGCGGGAAACATGAAAAACAATCATAAAAGCCAAGAAAACCAACATAAAGGCAAATATCAATTATAGTGAAAATCTTCCCCCAGCACCGCCCAAACATGCCATTGAGGTATATTATAGCTCAAACTAATGCTTAGGGTCTCTACTACATGCCTGAACCTTAATTTATACTGAAATATGTGAACGTAAGCCAAGACAATATTTAATCGACCCCCATCCTCTATTTGGATAGCCAGACGCCAATATTGACCATACCTACCCCGGATCTTTTCACCCTAGAGACCAAATTGAGCATGTCATTGGTCTATACAAGGTGTCATTTTTATCGTAAAGGCCTTGTCTAACTTTTACCTGTGTTTTTCAACATAAATAGGTGCCTCATTAGGCGGAAAACACGAAAAACCATAATAAAAGCCTAGAAAATCAACATAAAGGCAAACATCAATTATAGTGAAAATCTTCCCACAGCACCGCCCAGACATGCCATTGAGGTATATTATAACTCAAACTAATGCTTAGGGTGTCTACTACATGCCTGAACCTTAATTTATACTGAAATATGTGAACGTAAGCCAAAATAATATTTAATCGACCCCTACTCCCAATTTGGATCGCCAGACGCCAATATTAAGCATACCTACCCCAGATCTTTTCACCCTAGAGACCAAACTGAGCATGTCATTGGTCTATACAAGGTGTCATTTTTACCGTATAGGACTTGGCTAACTTTAACATGTGTTTTCCAACATAATTAGGTGCCGCATTAAGCGGAAAACACGAAAAACCATCATAAAAGCCTAGAAAACCAACATAAAGGCAAATATCAATTATAGTGAAAATCTTCCCCCAGCACCGCCCAGACATGCCATTGAGGTATATTATAGCTCAAACTAATGCTAAGGGTGTTTACTACATGCCTGAATCTTTATTCATACTGAAATATGTGAACGTAAGCCAAAATAATATTTAATCGACCCCTACTCCCAATTTGGATCGCCAGACGCCAATATTAAGCATACCTACCCCGGATCTTTTCATCCTAGAGACCAAACTGAGCATGTCATTGGTCTATACAAGGTGTCATTTTTACCGTAAAGGACTTGGCTAACTTTAACATGTGTTTTCTAACATAATTAGGTGCCTCATTAAGCGGAAAACACGAAAAACCATCATAAAGCCTAGAAAACCAACATAAAGGCAAATATCAATTATAGTGAAAATCTTCCCCCAGCACCGCCCAGACATGCCATTGAGGTATATTATAGCTCAAACTAATGCTTAGGGTGTCTACTACATGCCTGAATCTTTATTTATACTAAAACATGTGAACGTAAGCCAAAAAAATATTTCATCGACCCCTACTCCCAATTTGGATCGCCAGACGCCAATATTGACCATACCTACCCCGGATCTTTTCCCCCTAGAGACCAAACGGAGCATGTCTTTTGTCTATACAAGGTGTCATTTTTACCGTAAAGGCCTTGGCTAACTTTAACATGTGTTTTCCAACATAAATAGGTGCCTCATTAAGCGGAAAACACTAAAAACCGTCAGAAAAGCCAAGAAAACCAACATAAAGGCAAATATCAATTATAGTGAAAATCTTCCCGCAGCACCGCCCAGACATGCCATTGAGGTATATTATAACTCTAACTAATGCTTAGGGTGTCTACTACATACCTGAATCTTCATTTATACTGAAATATGTGAACGTAAGCCAACAAAATAGTTAATCGACCCCTACTCCCAATTTGGATCGCCAGACGCCAATATAGACCATACCTACCCCGGATCTTTTCACCCTAGAGACCAAACTGAGCATGTCATTGGTCTATACAAGGTGTCATTTTTACCTTAAAGGCATTGGCTAACTTTAACATGTGTTTTCCAACATAAATAGGTGCCTTATTAAGCGGGAATCACGAAAAACCATCATAAAAGCCTAGAAAATCAACATAAAGGCAAACATCAATTATAGTGAAAATCTTCCCCCAGCACCGCCAAGCCATGCCATTGAGGTATATTATAACTCAAACTAATGCTTAGGGTGTCTACTACATACCTGAATCTTCATTTATACTGAAATATGTGAACGTAAGTCAACAAAATATTTAATCGACCCCTACTCCCAATTTGGATCGCAAGACGCCAATATAGACCATACCTACCCCGGATCTTTTCACCCTAGAGACAAAACTGAGCATGTCATTGGTCTAAACAAGGTGTCATTTTTACCTTAAAGGCATTGGCTAACTTTAACATGTGTTTTCCAACATAAATAGGTGCCTTATTAAGCGGGAAACACGAAAAACCATCATAAAAGCCTAGAAAACCAACATAAAGGCAAATATCAATTATAGTGAAAATCTTCCCCCAGCACCGCCCAGACATGCCATTGAGGTATATTATAACTCAAACTAATGCTGAGGGTGTCTACTACATGCCTGAACCTTAATTTATACTGAAATATGTGAACATAAGCCAAGACAATATTTAATCGACCCCTACCCCCAATTTGGATAGCCAGACGCCAATATTGACCATACCTACCCCGGATCTTTTCACCCTAGAGACAAAACTGAGCATGTCATTGGTCTCTACAAGGTGTCATTTTTACCGTAAAGGCCTTGTCTAACTTTAACATGTGTCTTCCAACTTAATTAGGTGCCTCATTAAGCGGAAAACACGAAAATCCATCATAAAAGCCTAGAAAACCAACATAAAGGCAAATATCAATTATAGTGAAAATCTTCCCCCAGCACCGCCAAGACATGCCATTGAGGTATATTATAGCTCAAACTAATGCTAAGGGTGTTTACTACATGCCTGAATCTTTATTCATACTGAAATATGTGAACGTAAGCCAAAATAATATTTAATCGACCCCTACTCCCAATTTGGATCGCCAGACGCCAATATTAAGCATACCTACCCCGGATCTTTTCACCCTAGAGACCAAACTGAGCATGTCATTGGTCTATACAAGGTGTCATTTTTACCGTAAAGGACTTGGCTAACTTAAACATGTGTTTTCCAACATAAATAGGTGCCTCTTTTAGCAGAAAACACGAAAAACCATCATAAAAGCCAAGAAAACCAACATAAAGGCAAATATCAATTGTAGTGAAAATCTTCCCCCAGCACCGCCCAGACATGCCATTGAGGTATATTATAGCTCAAACTAATGCTAAGGGTGTTTACTACATGCCTGAATCTTTATTCATACTGAAATATGTGAACGTAAGCCAAAATAATATTTAATCGACCCCTACTCCCAATTTGGATCGCCAGACGCCAATATTAAGCATACCTACCCCGGATCTTTTCACCCTAGAGACCAAACTGAGCATGTCATTGGTCTATACAAGGTGTCATTTTTACCGTAAAGGACTTGGCTAACTTAAACATGTGTTTTCCAACATAAATAGGTGCCTTATTTAGCAGAAAACACGAAAAACCATCATAAAAGCCAAGAAAACCAACATAAAGGCAAATATCAATTATAGTGAAAATCTTCCCCCAGCACCGCCCAGACATGCCATTGAGGTATATTATAGCTTAAACTAATGCTTAGGGTGTTTACTACATGCCTGAATCTTTATTTATATTGAAATATGTGAACGTAAGCCAAGAAAATATTTCATCGACCCCTACCCCGAATTTGGATAGCCAGACGCAAATATTGACCATACCTACCCCGGATCTTTTCACCCTAGAGACCAAACTGAGCATGTCATTGGTCTATACAAGGTGTAATTTTTACCGTAAAGGTCCTGGCTAACTTTAACATGTGTTTTTCAACATAAATAGGTGCCTCATTAAGCGGGAAACACGAAAAACCATCATAAAAGCCTAGAAAACCAACATAAATGCGAATATCAATTATAGTGAAAATCTCCCCCCAGCACCGCCCAGACATGCCATTGATGTTCATTATAGCTCAAACTAATGCTAAGGGTGTTTACTACATGCCTTAATCTTTATTCATACTGAAATATGTGAACGTAAGCCAAAATAATATTTAATCGACCCCTACTCCCAATTTGGATCGCCAGACGCCAATATTAAGCATACCTACCCCGGATCTTTTCACCCTAGAGACCAAACTGAGCATGTCATTGGTCTATACAAGGTGTCATTTTTACCGTAAAGGACTTGGATAACTTTAACATGTCTTTTCCAACATAAATAGGTGCCTCATTTAGCAGAAAACACGAAAAACCATCATAAAGCCAAGAAAACCAACATAAAGGCAAATATCAATTATAGTGAAAATCTTCCCCCAGCACCGCCCATACATGCCATTGAGGTATATTATAGCTCAAACTAATGCTAAGGGTGTTTACTACATGCCTTAATCTTTATTCATACTGAAATATGTGAACGTAAGCCAAAATAATATTTAATCGACCCCTACTCCCAATTTGGATCGCCAGACGCCAATATTAAGCATACCTACCCCGGATCTTTTCACCCTAGAGACCAAACTGAGCATGTCATTGGTCTATACAAGGTGTCATTTTTACCGTAAAGGACTTGGCTAACTTAAACATGTGGTTTCCAACATAAATAGGTGCCTCATTCAGCAGAAAACACGAAAAACCATCATAAAAGCCAAGAAAACCAACATAAAGGCATATATCAATTATAGTGAAAATCTTCCCCCAGCACCGCCCAGACATGCCATTGAGGTATATTATAGCTCAAACTAATGCTTAGGGTGTCTACTACATGCTTGAATCTTTATTTATACTAAAATATGCGAATGTAAGCAAAAATAATATTTAATCGACCCCTACCCCCAATTTGGATAGCCAGACGCCAATATTGACCATACCTACCCCGGATCTCTTCACCCTAGAGACAAAACTGAGCATGTCATTGGTCTATACAAGGTGTCATTTTTACTGTAAAGGACTTGGCTAACTTAAACATGTGGTTTCCAACATAAATAGGTGCCTCATTTAGCAGGAAACACGAAAAACCACCATAAAAGCCAAGAAAACCAACATAAAGGCAAATATCAATTATAGTAAAAATCTTCCCCCAGCACCGCCCAGACATGCCATTGAGGTATATTATAGCTCAAACTAATGCTTAGGGTGTCTACTACATGCCTGAATCTTTATTTATATTGAAATATGTGAACGTAAGCCAAGAAAATATTTCATCGACCCCTACCCCGAATTTGGATAGCCAGACGCAAATATTGACCATACCTACCCCGGATCTTTTCACCCTAGAGACCAAACTGAGCATGTCATTGGTCTATACAAGGTGTCATTTTTATCGTAAAGGTCCTGGCTAACTTTAACATGTGTTTTTCAACATAAATAAGTGCCTCATTAAGCAGAAAACAGGAAAAACCATCATAAAAGCCAAGAAAACCAACATAAATGCGAATATCAATTATAGTGAAAATCTCCCCCCAGCACCGCCCAGACATGCCATTGATGTTTATTATAGCTCAAACTAATGTTTAGGGTGTCTACTACATGCCTGAATTTTTATTTATACTGAAATATGTGAACGTAAGCCAAAAAAATATTTCGTCGACCCCTTCTCCCAATTTGGATCGCCAGACGCCAATATTGACCATACCTACCCCGGATCTTTTCACCCTAGAGACAAAACTGAGCATGTCATTGGTCTATACAAGGTGTCATTTTTACTGTAAAGGCCTTGTCTAACTTTAACATGTGTCTTCCAACTTAATTAGGTGCTTCATTAAGCGGAAAACACGAAAAACCATCATAAAAGCCTAGAAATCCACTTAAAGGCAAATATCAATTATAGTGAAAATCTTCCACCAGCACCGCCCAGACATGCCATTGAGGTATATTATAGCTCAAACTAATGCTTAGGGTGTCTACTACATGCCTGAATCTTTATTTATACTTAAATATGCGAATGTAAGCAAAAATAATATTTAATCGACCCCTACCCCCAATTTGGATAGCCAGACGCCAATATTGACCATACCTACCCCGGATCTCTTCACCCTAGAGACAAAACTGAGCATGTCATTGGTCTATACAAGGTGTCATTTTTACCGTAAAGGCCTTGTCTAACTTTAACATGTATCTTCCAACTTATTTAGGTGCCTCATTAAGCGGGAAGCACGAAAAACCATCATAAAAGCCTAGAAAACCAACATAAAGGCAAATATCAATCATAGTAAAAATCTTCTCCCAGCACCGCCCAGACAGGCCATTGAGGTATATTATAGCTCAAACTAATGCTTAGGGTGTTTAATACATGCCTGAATCTTTATTCATACTGAAATATGTGAACGTAAGCCAAAATAATATTTAATCGACCACTACTCCCAATTTGGATCGCCAGACGCCAATATTGACCATACCTACCCCGGATCTTTTCACCCTAGAGACCAAACTGAGCATGTCATTGGTCTATACAAGGTGTCATTTTTACCGTAAAGGACTTGGCTAACTTTAACATGTGTTTTACAACCTAAATAGGTGCCTTATTAAGCGGGAACCACGAAAAACAATCATAAAAGCCAAGAAAACCAACATAAAGGCAAATATCAATTATAGTGAAAATCTTCCCCCAGCACCGCCCAGACATGTCATTGAGGTATATTATAGCTCAAACTAATGCTTAGGGTGTCTACTACATGCCTGAACCTTAATTTATACTGAAATATCTGAACGTAAGCCAAGACAATATTTAATCGACCCCCACCCCCAATTTGGATAGCCAGACGCCAATATTGACCATACCTACCCCGGATCTTTTCACCCTCAAGACCGAATTGAGCATGTCATTGATCTATACAAGGTGTCATTTTTACCGTAAAGGCCTTGTCTAACTTTAACATGTGTCTTCCGACTTAATTAGGTGCCTCATTAAGCGGAAAACACGAAAAACCATCATAAAAGCCTAGAAAACCAACATAAAGGCAAATATCAATTATAGTAAAAATCTTCTCCCAGCACCGCCCAGACAGGCCATTGAGGTATATTATAGCTCAAACTAATGCTTAGGGTGTTAAATACATGCTTGAATCTTTATTCATACTGAAATATGTGAACGTAAGCCAAAATAATATTTAATCGACCACTACTTCCAATTTGGATCGCCAGACGCCAATATTGACCATACCTACCCCGCATCTATTCACCCTGGAGACCAAACTGAGCATGTCATTGGTCTATACAAGGTGTCATGTTTACCGTAAAGGACTTGGCTGACTTAAACATGTGTTTTCCAACCTAAATAGGTGCCTCATTAAGCAGAAAACACGAAAAACCATCATAAAGCCAAGAAAACCAACATAAAGGCAAATATCAATTATAGTGAAAATCTTCCCCCAGCACCGCCCATACATGCCATTGAGGTATATTATAGCTCAAACTAATGCTAAGGGTGTTTACTACATGCCTTAATCTTTATTCATACTGAAATATGTGAACGTAAGCCAAAATAATATTTAATCGACCCCTACTCCCAATTTGGATCGCCAGACGCCAATATTAAGCATACCTACCCCGGATCTTTTCACCCTAGAGACCAAACTGAGCATGTCATTGGTCTATACAAGGTGTCATTTTTACCGTAAAGGACTTGGCTAACTTAAACATGTGGTTTCCAACATAAATAGGTGCCTCATTCAGCAGAAAACACGAAAAACCATCATAAAAGCCAAGAAAACCAACATAAAGGCATATATCAATTATAGTGAAAATCTTCCCCCAGCACCGCCCAGACATGCCATTGAGGTATATTATAGCTCAAACTAATGCTTAGGGTGTCTACTACATGCTTGAATCTTTATTTATACTAAAATATGCGAATGTAAGCAAAAATAATATTTAATCGACCCCTACCCCCAATTTGGATAGCCAGACGCCAATATTGACCATACCTACCCCGGATCTCTTCACCCTAGAGACAAAACTGAGCATGTCATTGGTCTATACAAGGTGTCATTTTTACCGTAAAGGACTTGGCTAACTTAAACATGTGGTTTCCAACATAAATAGGTGCCTCATTTAGCAGGAAACACGAAAAACCACCATAAAAGCCAAGAAAACCAACATAAAGGCAAATATCAATTATAGTAAAAATCTTCCCCCAGCACCGCCCAGACATGCCATTGAGGTATATTATAGCTCAAACTAATGCTTAGGGTGTCTACTACATGCCTGAATCTTTATTTATATTGAAATATGTGAACGTAAGCCAAGAAAATATTTCATCGACCCCTACCCCGAATTTGGATAGCCAGACGCAAATATTGACCATACCTACCCCGGATCTTTTCACCCTAGAGACCAAACTGAGCATGTCATTGGTCTATACAAGGTGTCATTTTTATCGTAAAGGTCCTGGCTAACTTTAACATGTGTTTTTCAACATAAATAAGTGCCTCATTAAGCAGAAAACAGGAAAAACCATCATAAAAGCCAAGAAAACCAACATAAATGCGAATATCAATTATAGTGAAAATCTCCCCCCAGCACCGCCCAGACATGCCATTGATGTTTATTATAGCTCAAACTAATGTTTAGGGTGTCTACTACATGCCTGAATTTTTATTTATACTGAAATATGTGAACGTAAGCCAAAAAAATATTTCGTCGACCCCTTCTCCCAATTTGGATCGCCAGACGCCAATATTGACCATACCTACCCCGGATCTTTTCACCCTAGAGACAAAACTGAGCATGTCATTGGTCTATACAAGGTGTCATTTTTACTGTAAAGGCCTTGTCTAACTTTAACATGTGTCTTCCAACTTAATTAGGTGCTTCATTAAGCGGAAAACACGAAAAACCATCATAAAAGCCTAGAAATCCACTTAAAGGCAAATATCAATTATAGTGAAAATCTTCCACCAGCACCGCCCAGACATGCCATTGAGGTATATTATAGCTCAAACTAATGCTTAGGGTGTCTACTACATGCCTGAATCTTTATTTATACTTAAATATGCGAATGTAAGCAAAAATAATATTTAATCGACCCCTACCCCCAATTTGGATAGCCAGACGCCAATATTGACCATACCTACCCCGGATCTCTTCACCCTAGAGACAAAACTGAGCATGTCATTGGTCTATACAAGGTGTCATTTTTACCGTAAAGGCCTTGTCTAACTTTAACATGTATCTTCCAACTTATTTAGGTGCCTCATTAAGCGGGAAGCACGAAAAACCATCATAAAAGCCTAGAAAACCAACATAAAGGCAAATATCAATCATAGTAAAAATCTTCTCCCAGCACCGCCCAGACAGGCCATTGAGGTATATTATAGCTCAAACTAATGCTTAGGGTGTTTAATACATGCCTGAATCTTTATTCATACTGAAATATGTGAACGTAAGCCAAAATAATATTTAATCGACCACTACTCCCAATTTGGATCGCCAGACGCCAATATTGACCATACCTACCCCGGATCTTTTCACCCTAGAGACCAAACTGAGCATGTCATTGGTCTATACAAGGTGTCATTTTTACCGTAAAGGACTTGGCTAACTTTAACATGTGTTTTACAACCTAAATAGGTGCCTTATTAAGCGGGAACCACGAAAAACAATCATAAAAGCCAAGAAAACCAACATAAAGGCAAATATCAATTATAGTGAAAATCTTCCCCCAGCACCGCCCAGACATGTCATTGAGGTATATTATAGCTCAAACTAATGCTTAGGGTGTCTACTACATGCCTGAACCTTAATTTATACTGAAATATCTGAACGTAAGCCAAGACAATATTTAATCGACCCCCACCCCCAATTTGGATAGCCAGACGCCAATATTGACCATACCTACCCCGGATCTTTTCACCCTCAAGACCGAATTGAGCATGTCATTGATCTATACAAGGTGTCATTTTTACCGTAAAGGCCTTGTCTAACTTTAACATGTGTCTTCCGACTTAATTAGGTGCCTCATTAAGCGGAAAACACGAAAAACCATCATAAAAGCCTAGAAAACCAACATAAAGGCAAATATCAATTATAGTAAAAATCTTCTCCCAGCACCGCCCAGACAGGCCATTGAGGTATATTATAGCTCAAACTAATGCTTAGGGTGTTAAATACATGCTTGAATCTTTATTCATACTGAAATATGTGAACGTAAGCCAAAATAATATTTAATCGACCACTACTTCCAATTTGGATCGCCAGACGCCAATATTGACCATACCTACCCCGCATCTATTCACCCTGGAGACCAAACTGAGCATGTCATTGGTCTATACAAGGTGTCATGTTTACCGTAAAGGACTTGGCTGACTTAAACATGTGTTTTCCAACCTAAATAGGTGCCTCATTAAGCGGGAAACACGAAAAACCATCATAAAAGCCAAGAAAACCAACATAAAGGCAAATATCAATTATAGTGAAAATCTTCCCCCAGCACCACCCAGACATGCAATTGAGGTATATTATAGCTCAAACTAATGCTTAGGGTGTCTACTACATGCCTGAAACTTAATTTATACTGAAATATGTGAAAGAAAGCCAAGACAATATTTAATCGACCCCCACCCCCAATTTGGATAGCCAGACGCCAATATTGACCATACCTACCCCGGATCTTTTCACCCTCGAGACCAAATTGAGCATGTCATTGGTCAATACAAGGTGTCATTTTTACCGTAAAGGCCTTGTCTAACTTTAACATGTGTTTTCCAACATAAATAGGTGCCTCATTAGGCGGAAAACACGAAAACCCATCATAAAAGCCTAAAAAATCAACATAAAGGCAAATATCAATTATAGTGAAAATCTTCCCCCAGCACCGCCCAGACATGCCATTGAGGTATATTATAGCTCAAAGTAATGCTTAGGGTGTTTACTACATGCCTGGATCTTTATTTATACTGAAATATGTGAAAGTAAGCCCAAAATAAATTTAATCGACCCCTACTCCCAATTTGGATCGCCAGACGCCAATATTTAGCATACCTACCCCGGATCTTTTCACCCTAGAGACCAAAATGAGCATGTCATTGGTCTATACAAGGAGTCATTTTTACCGTAAAGGCCTTGGCTAACTTTAACATGTGTTTTCCAACATAAATATGTGCTTCATTAAGCGGGAAACACGAAAAACCATCATAAAAGCCAAGAAAACCAACATTAAGGCAAATATCAATTATTGTGAAAATCTTCCACCAGCACCGCCCAGACATGCCATTGAGGTATATTATAGCTCAAACTAATACTAAGGGTGTCTACTACATGCCTGAGTTTTTATTTAAAGTAAAATATGTGAACGGAAGCTAAAAAAATATTTAAGCGACCCCTACTCCAAAGGATCGCCAGACGCCAATATTGACCATACCTACCCCGGATCTTTTCACCATAGAGACCAAAATGAGCATGTCATTGGTCTATACAAGGAGTCATTTTTACCGTAAAGTCCTTTTTTAACTTTAACATGTGTTTTCCAACATAAATAGGTGCCTCATTAAGCGGGAAACACGAAAAACCATCATAAAAGCCTAGAAAACCAACATAAAGGCAAATATCAATCATAGTCAAAATCTTCCCCCAGCACCGCCCAGACATGCCATTGAGGTATATTATAGCTCAAACTAATGCTTATGGTGTCTTCTACATGCCTGAATCATTATTTATACTGAAATATGGGAATGTAAGGCAAAAAAATATTTCATCGACCCCTACCCCCAATTTGGATAGGCAGACGCCAATATTGACCATACCTACCCCGGATCTTTTCACCCTAGAGACCAAATTGAGCATGTCATTGGTCTATACAAGGTGTCATTTTTACCGTAAAGGCCTTGACTAACTTTAACATGTGTTTTCCAACATAAATAAGTGCCTCATTAAGCGGGAAACACGAAAAACCATCATAAAAGCCAAGAAAACATTCATAAAGGCAAATATCAATTATAGTGAAAATCTTCCCCCAGCACCGCCCAGAAATGCCATTGAGGTATATTATAGCTCAAACTAATGCTTAGGGTGTCTACTACATGCCTGAACCTTAATTTCTACTGAAATATGTGAATGTAAGCCAAGACAATATTTAATCGACCCCTACCCCCAATTTGGATAGCCAGACGCCAATATTGACCATACCTACCCCGGATCTTTTCACCCTAGAGACTAAACTGAGCATGTCATTGGTCTATACAAGGTGTCACTTTTACTGTAAAGGCCTTGTCTAACTTTAACATGTGTTTTTCAACATAAATAGGTGCCTCATTAAGCGGGAAACACGAAAAACCATCATAAAAGCCAAGAAAAACAACATAAAGGCGAATATCAATTATAGTGAAAATCTCCCCCTAGCACCGCCCAGACATGCCATTGAGGTTTATTATAGCTCAAACTAATGTTAAGGGTGTCTACTACCTGCCTGAATTTTTATTTATACTGAAATATGTGAACGTAAGCCAAAAAAAACCAACATAAAGGCAAATATCAATTATAGTGAAAATCTCCCACCAGCACCGCCCAGACATGCCATTGAGGTTTATTATAGCTCAAACTAATGCTTAAGGTGTCTACTACATGCCTGAATCTTCATTTATACTGAAATATTTGAACGTGAGCCAACAAAATATTTAATCGACCCCTACTCCAAACTTGGATCGTCAGACGCAAATATTGACCATGCCTACCCCGGATCTTTTCACCCTAGAGACAAAACTGAGCATGTCATTGGTCTATACAAGGTGTCATTTTTACTTTAATGGCCTTGACTAACTTTAACATGTGTTTTCCAACATAAATAGGTGCCTCATTAAGCGGGAAACACGAAAAACCATCATAAAAGCCTAGAAAACCAACATAAAGGCAAATATCAATCATAGTCAAAATCTTCCCCCAGCACCGCCCAGACATGCCATTGAGGTATATTAAAGCTCAAACTAATGCTTGTGGTGTCTACTACATGCCTGAATCATTATTTATACTGAAATATGTGAATGTAAGGCAAAAAAATATTTCATCGACCCCTACCCCCAATTTGGATAGCCAGACGACAATATTGACAATACCTACCCCGGATCTTTTCACCCTAGAGACCAAATTGAGCATGTCATTGGTCTATACAAGGTGTCATTTTTACCGTAAAGGCCTTGACTAACTTTAACATGTGTTTTCCAACATAAATAAGTGCCTCATTAAGCGGGAAACACGAAAAACCATCATAAAAGCCTAGAAAACATTCATAAAGGCAAATATCAATTATAGTGAAAATCTTCCCCCAGCACCGCCCAGAAATGCCATTGAGGTATATTATAGCTCAAACTAATGCTTAGGGTGTCTACTACATGCCTGAACCTTAATTTCTACTGAAATATGTGAATGTAAGCCAAGACAATATTTAATCGACCCCTAGCCCCAATTTGGATAGCCAGACGCCAATATTGACCATACCTACCCCGGATCTTTTCACCCTAGAGACTAAACTGAGCATGTCATTGGTCTATACAAGGTGTCATTTTTACCGTAAAGGCCTTGGCTAACTTTAACATGTGTTTTCCAACATAAATAGGTGCTGCATTTGGCGGAAAACACGAAAAACCATCATAAAAGCCAAGAAAACCAACATAAAGACAAATATCAATTATGGTAAAAATCTTCCCCCAGCACTGCCCAGACATGCCATTGAGGTATATTATAGCTCAAACTAATGCTAAGGGTGTTTACTACATGCCTGGATCTTTATTTATACTGAAATATGTGAAAGTAAGCCAAAAAAATATTTAATCGACCCCTACTCCCAATTTGAATCGCCAGACGCCAATATTGAGCATACCTACTCCGGATCTTTTCACCCTAGAGACAAAACTAAGCATGTCATTGGTCTATACAAGGTGTCATTTTTACCTTAACGGCCTTGGCTAACTTTAACCTGTGTTTTCCAACATAAAAACGTGCCTCATTAAGTGGAAAACACGAAAAACCATCATAAAAGCCAAGAAAACCAACATAAAGGCAAATATCAATTATTATAATGAAATATTCCCTTAGCACCGCCCAGACATGCCATTGAGGTATATTATAGCTCAAACTAATGCTTAGGGTGTCTTCTACATGCCTGAACCTTTATTTATACTGAAATATGTGAACGTAAGCCAAGACAATATTTAATCGACCCCCACCCCCAATTTGGATAGCCAGACGACAATATCGACTATACCTACCCCGGATCTTTTCACCATAGAGACCAAACTGAGCATGTCATTCGTCTACACAAGTTGTCATTTTTAATGTAAAGTCCTTGGCTAACTTTAACATGTGTTTTCCAACATAAATAGGTGCCTCATTAAGCGGGAAACACGAAAAACCATCATAAAAGCCAAGAAACCAACATAAAGGCAAATATCAATCATAGTGAAAATCTTCCCCCAGCACCGCCCAGACATGCCATTGAGGTATATTATAGCTCAAACTAATGCTTAGGGTGCCTACTACATGCCTGAATCATTATTTATACTGAAATATGTGAATGTAAGGCAAAAAAATATTTCATCGACCCCTACCCCCAATTTGGATAGCCAGACGCCAATATTGACCATACCTACCCCGGATCTTTTCACCCTAGAGACCAAATTGAGCATGTCATTGGTCTATACAAGGTGTCATCTTTACCGTAAAGGCCTTGACTAACTTTAACATGTGTTTTCCAACATACATAAGTGCCTCATTAAGCGGGAAACACGAAAAACCATCATAAAAGCCAAGAAAACATTCATAAAGGCAAATATCAATTATAGTGAAAATCTTCCCCCAGCACCGCCCAGAAATGCCATTGACGTATATTATAGCTCAAACTAATGCTTAGGGTGTTAACTACATGCCTGAATCTTTATGTATACTGAAATATGTGAACGTAAGCCAAGAAAATAATTAATCGACCCCTACCCCCAATTTGGATAGCCAGACGACAATATTGACCATACCTACCCCGGATCTTTTCACCATAGAGACCAAACTGAGCATGTCATTGGTCCATACAAGGTGTCATTTTTACCGTAAAGGCCTTGGTTAACTTTAACATGTGTTTTCCAACATAAATAGGCGCCTCATTAGGCGGAAAACACGAAAAACCATCATATAAAAGCCAAGAAAACCAACATAAAGGCAAATATCAATTATAGTGAAAATCTTCCCCCAGCACCGCCCAGACATGCCATTGAGGTATATTATAACTCAAACTAATGCTTAGTGTGTCTACTACATGCCTGAACCTTAATTTCTACTGAAATATGTGAACGTAAGCCAAAAAAATATTTAGTCGACCCCTACTCCCAATTTGAATCGCCAGACGCCAATATTTAGCATACCTTCCCGGATCTTTTCACCCTAAAGACAAAACTGAACCTGTCATTGGTCTATACAAGGTGTCATTTTTACCTTAGTGGCCTTGGCTAACTTTAACATGTGTTTTCCAACATAAATAGGTGCCTCATTAAGCGGAAAACACGAAAAACCATCTTAAAAGCCAAGAAAACCAACATAAAGGCTAATATCAATTATAGTGAAAATCTTCCCCCAGCACCGCCCAGACATGCCATTGAGGTATATTATAGCTCAAACTAATGCTTAGGGTGTCTACTACATGCCTGAATCTTAATTTCTACTGAAATATGTGAACGTAAGCCAAGACAATATTAAATCGACCCCTACCCCCAATTTGGATAGCCAGACGCCAATATTGACCATACCTACCCCGGATCTTTTCACCCTAGAGACAAAACTGAGCATATCATTGGTCTATACAAGGTGTCATTTTTACCGTAAAGGCCTTGTCTAACTTTAATATGTGTCTTCCAACTTAATAAGGTGCCTCATTAAGCGGAAAACATGAAAAACCATCATAAAAGCCAAGAAAACCAACATAAAGGCAAATATCAATTATAGTGAAAATCTTCCCCCAGCACCGCCCAGACATGCCATTGAGGTATATTATAGCTCAAACTAATGCTGAGGGTGTCTACTACATGCCTGAATCTTTATGTATACTGAAATATGTGAAAGTAAGCCAAGAAAATAATTAATCGACCCCTACCCCCAATTTGGAAAGCCAGACGACAATATTGACCATACCTACCCCGTATCTTTTCACCATAGATACAAAACTGAGTATGTCATTAGTCTATACAAGGTGTCATTTTTACCGTAAAGGCCTTGGCTAACTTTAACATGTGTTTTCCAACATAAATAGGTGCTTCATTTGGCGGAAAACACGAAAAACCATCATAAAAGCCAAGAAAACCAACATAAAGGCAAATATCAATCATGGTAAAAATCTTCCCCCAGCACCGCCCAGACATGCCATTGAGGTATATTATAGCTCAAACTAATGCTTAGGGTGTCTACTACATGCCTGAATCTTAATTTCTACTGAAATATGTGAACGTAAGCCAAGACAATATTAAATCGACCCCTACCCCCAATTTGGATAGCCAGACGCCAATATTGACCATACCTACCCCGGATCTTTTCACCCTAGAGACAAAACTGAGCATATCATTGGTCTATACAAGGTGTCATTTTTACCGTAAAGGCCTTGTCTAACTTTAATATGTGTCTTCCAACTTAATAAGGTGCCTCATTAAGCGGAAAACATGAAAAACCATCATAAAAGCCAAGAAAACCAACATAAAGGCAAATATCAATTATAGTGAAAATCTTCCCCCAGCACCGCCCAGACATGCCATTGAGGTATATTATAGCTCAAACTAATGCTGAGGGTGTCTACTACATGCCTGAATCTTTATGTATACTGAAATATGTGAAAGTAAGCCAAGAAAATAATTAATCGACCCCTACCCCCAATTTGGAAAGCCAGACGACAATATTGACCATACCTACCCCGTATCTTTTCACCATAGATACAAAACTGAGCATGTCATTAGTCTATACAAGGTGTCATTTTTACCGTAAAGGCCTTGGCTAACTTTAACATGTGTTTTCCAACATAAATAGGTGCTTCATTTGGCGGAAAACACGAAAAACCATCATAAAAGCCAAGAAAACCAACATAAAGGCAAATATCAATCATGGTAAAAATCTTCCCCCAGCACCGCCCAGACATGCCATTGAGGTATATTATAGCTCAAACTAATGCTTAGGGTGTCTACTACATGCCTGAATCTTAATTTCTACTGAAATATGTGAACGTAAGCCAAGACAATATTAAATCGACCCCTACCCCCAATTTGGATAGCCAGACGCCAATATTGACCATACCTACCCCGGATCTTTTCACCCTAGAGACAAAACTGTGCATATCATTGGTCTATACAAGGTGTCATTTTTACCGT
Source organism: Mytilus trossulus (assembly GCF_036588685.1). Taxonomy (NCBI): domain Eukaryota; kingdom Metazoa; phylum Mollusca; class Bivalvia; order Mytilida; family Mytilidae; genus Mytilus; species Mytilus trossulus. The sequence continues at coordinate 7,015,270 of NC_086377.1, forward strand.
AAAGGCCTTGTCTAACTTTAATATGTGTCTTCCAACTTAATAAGGTGCCTCATTAAGCGGAAAACATGAAAAACCATCATAAAAGCCTAGAAAATCAACATAAAGGAAAATATCAATTATAGTGAAAATCTTCCCCCAGCACCGCCCAGACATGCCATTGAGGTATATTATAGCTCAAACTAATGCTGAGGGTGTTTACTACATGCCTGGATCTTTATTTCTACTGAAATATGTGAACTTAAGCCAAAAAAATATTTAATCGACCCCTACTCCCAATTTGAATCGCCAGACGCCAATATTGAGCATACCTACCCCGGATCTTTTCACCCTAAAGACAAAACTGTACATGTCATTGGTCTATACAATGTGTAATAATTACTTTAATGGCCTTGGCTAACTTTAACATGTGTTTTTCAACATAAATAGGTGCCTCATTAAGCGGAAAACAGGAAAAAACATCATAAAAGCCAATAAAACCAACATAAAGGCAAATATCAATTAAAGTGAAAATCTTCCCCCAGCACCGCCCAGACATGCCATTGAGGTATATTATAGCTCAAACTAATGCTTAGGGTGTTTACTACATGCCTGGATCTTTATTTATACTGAAATATGTGAAAGTAAGCCCAAAATAAGTTTAATCGACCCCTACTCCCAATTTGGATCGCCAGACGCCAATATTGAGCATACCTACCCCGGATCTTTTCACCCTAGAGACCAAACTGAGCATGTATTTTGTCTATACAAGGTGTCATTTTTACCGTAAAGGCCTTGACTAACTTTAATATGTGTTTTCCAAAATAAATAGGTGCCTCATTAAGCGGAAAACACTAAAAACCGTCAGAAAAGCCAAGAAAACAACATAAAGGCAAATATCAATTATAGTGAAAATCTTCCCCTAGCACCGCCCAGACATGCCATTGAGGTATATTATAGCTCAAACTAATGCTTAGGGTGTCTACTACATGCCTGAATCTTTATTTATACTGAAATATGTGAACGTAAGCCAAGACAATATTTAGTCGACCCCCACCCCCAATTTGGATAACCAGACGCCAATATTGACCATATCTACCCCGGATCTTTTCCCCCTAGAGACCAAACTGAGCATGTCTTTTGTCTATATAAGGTGTCATTTTTACCGTAAAGGCCTTGACTAACTTTAATATGTGTTTTCCAACATACATAGGTGCCTCATTAAGCAAAAAACACTAAAAACCGTCAGAAAAGCCAAGAAAACAACATAAAGGCAAATATCAATTATAGTGAAAATGACACCTTGTATGGACCAATGATATGCTCAGTTTGGTCCCTAAGATGAAAAGATCCACGGTAGGTATGGTCAATATTGGCGTCTGGCTATCCAAATTGGCGGTAGGGGGTCGATTAAATATTTTGATTGCTTACGTTCACATATTTTAGTATAAGTATAGAATTATGCATGTAGTAAACACCCTTAGCATTATTTTGAGCTATAATATAACCCATTGGCATGCCTGGGCGGTGCTGGGGGAAGATTTTCACTCTTATGGATATTTGCCTTTATGTTGGTTTTCTAGGATTTTATGATGGTTTATCGTGTTTTCCACTTAATGAGGCACCTATTTATGTTGGAAAACACATCTTAAAGTTAGCCAAGACCTTTACGCTGAAAATGATACCTTGTATAGACCATTGATATGCTCAGTTTGGTCCCTAAGGTGAAAAGATCCCGGGTAGGTATGGTCAATATTGGCGTCTGGCTATCCAAATTGGCGGTAGGGGTCGATTAAATATTTTGTTGGCTTACGTTCACATATTTTAGTATAAGTAAAGATTCAGGCATGTAGTAAACACCCTTAGCATTATCTTCAGCTATAATATAACCCAATGGCATGCCTGGGCGGTGCTGGGGAAAGATTTTCACTCTTATGGATATTTGCCTTTATGTTGGTTTTCTAGGCTTTTATGATGATTTATCGTGTTTTTTTGCTTAATGAGGAACCTATTTATGTTGGAAAACACATCTTAAAGTTAGCCAAGGCCTTTACAGTAAAAATGACACCTTGTATAGACCAATGATATGCTCAGTTTGGTCCCTAAGATGAAAAAATCCCGGGTAGGTATGGTCAATATTGGCGTCTGGCTATCCAAATTGGCGGTAGGGGTCGATTAAATATTTTGTTTGCTTACGTTCACATATTTTAGTATAAGTATAGATTCAGGCATGTAGTTAACACCCTTGGAATTATTTTGAGCTATAATATAACCCAATTGCATGCCTGGGCTGTGCTGTGGGAAGATTTTCACTCTGATGGATATTTCCCTTTATGTTGGGTTTCTAGGCTTTTATGATGGTTTATCATGTTTTCCGCTTAATGAGGCACCTATTTATGTTGGAAAACACATCTTAAAGTTAGCAAAGGCCTTTACGGTAAAAATGATTTCTTGTATAGACTAATGATATGCTCAGTTTGGTCCCTAGGGTAAAAAGATCCGGGGTAGGTATGGTCAATATTGGCGTCTGGCTATCCAAATTGGCGGTAGGGGTCGATTAAATATATTTTTGGCTTACGTTCACATATTTTAGTATAAGTACAGATTCAGGCATGTAGTAAACACCCTTAGCATTTTTTTGAGCTATAATATAACCCAATGGAATGCCTGGGCGGTGCTGGGGGAAGATTTTCACTCTTATGGATATTAGCCTTTATGTTGGTTTTCTAGGCTTTTATGATGGTTTATCGTGTTTTCCACTTAATGAGGCACCTATTTATGTTGGAAAACACATCTTAAAGTTAGCCAAGACTTTTACGCTGAAAATGATACCTTGTATAGACCAATGATATGCTCAGTTTGGTCCCTAGGGTGAAAAGATCCGGGGTAGGTATGGTCAATATTGGCGTCTGGCTATCCAAATTGGCGGTACGGGTCGATTAAATATTTCTTTGGCTTACGTTCACATATTTTAGTATAAGTATAGATTCAGGCATGTAGTAAAAACCCTTAGCATTATTTTGAGCTATAATATAACCCAATGGCATGCCTGGGCGGTACTGGGTGAAGATTTTCACTCTTATGGATATTAGCCTTTATGTTGGTTTTCTAGGCTTTTATTATGGTTTATCGTGTTTTCCACTTAATGAGGCACCTATTTATGTTGGAAAACACATCTTAAAGTTAGCCAAGACTTTTACGCTGAAAATGACACCTTGTATAGACCAATGATATGCTCAGTTTGGTCCCTAGGGTGAAAAGATCTGGGGTAGGTATGGTCAATATTGGCGTCTGGCTATCCAAATTAGCGGTACGGGTCGATTAAATATTTCTTTGGCTTACGTTCACATATTTTAGTATAAGTATAGATTGAGAAATGTAGTAAACACCCTTAGCATTATTTTGAGCTATAAATTGACCCAATGGCATGCCTGGGCGGTGTTTGGGAAAGATTTTCACTCTTATGGATATTTGCATTTATGTTGGTTTTCTAGGCTTTTTGATGATTTATCGTGTTTTTCGCTTAATGAGGAATCTATTCATGTTGGAAAACACATCTTAAAGTTAGCCAAGGCCTTAAAGGTGAAAATGACACCTTGTATAGACCAATGATATGCTCAGTTTGGTCCCTAGGGTGAAAAGATCCGGGGTAGGTATGGTCAATATTGGCGTCTGGCTATCCAAATTGGGGGTGGGGTCGATTAAATATTGTCTTGACTTACGTTCACATATTTTAGTATAAGTAAAGATTCAGGCATGTAGTTAACACCCTTAGCTTTAGTTTGAGCTATAAAATAACCCAACGGCATGCCTGGGCGGTGCTGGGGGAAGATTTTCACTCTTATGGATATTTGCATTTATGTTGGTTTTCGAGGCTTATATGATGGTTATCGAGTTTTCCGCTTAATGAGGAACCTATTTATGTTGGAAAACACATCTTAAAGTTAGACAAGGCCTTTACAGTGAAAATGATACCTTGTATAGACCAATGATATGCTCAGTTTGGTCCCTAGGGTGAAAAGATCCGGGGTATGTATGGTCAATATTGGCGTCTGGCTATCCAAATTGGCGGTACGGGTCGATTAAATATTTCTTTGGCTTACGTTCACATATTTTAGTATAAGTATAGATTCAGGCATGTAGTAAACACCCTTAGCATTATTTTGAGCTATAATATAACCCAATGGCATGCCTGGGCGGTGCTGGGTGAACATTTTCACTCTTATGGATATTAGCCTTTATGATGGTTTTCTAGGCTTTTATTATGGTTTATCGTGTTTTCCACTTAATTAGGCACCTATTTATGTTGGAAAACACATCTTAAAGTTAGCCAAGACTTTTACGCTGAAAATGATACCTTGTATAGACCAATGATATGCTCAGTTTGGTCCATAGGATGAAAAGATCTGGGGTAGGTATGGTCAATATTGGCGTCTGGCTATCCAAATTGGCGGTACGGGTCGATTAAAATATTTCTTTGGCTTACGTTCACATATTTTAGTATAAGTATAGATTGAGAAATGTAGTAAACACCCTTAGCATTATTTTGAGCTATCATATGACCCAATGGCATGCCTGGGCGGTGTTTGGGAAAGATTTTCACTCTTATGGATATTTGCATTTATGTTGGTTTTCTAGGCTTTTTGATGATTTATCGTGTTTTTTGCTTAATGAGGAACCTATTTATGTTGGAAAACACATCTTAAAGTTAGCCAAGGCCTTAAAGGTGAAAATGACACCTTGTATAGACCGATGATATGCTCAGTTTGGTCCCTAGGGTGAAAAGATCCGGGGTAGGTATGGTCAATATTGGCGTCTGGCTATCCAAATTGGCGGTAGGGGTCGATTAAATATTTTGTTTGCTTACGTTCACATATTTTAGTATAAGTATAGATTCAGGCATGTAGTTAACACCCTTGGAATTATTTTGAGCTATAATATAACCCAATTGCATGCCTGGGCTGTGCTGTGGGAAGATTTTCACTCTGATGGATATTTCCCTTTCTGTTGGTTTTCTAGGCTTTTATGATGGTTTATCGTGTTTTCCACTTAATGAGGCACCTATTTATGTTGGAAAACACATCTTAAAGTTAGCCAAGACTTTTACGCTGAAAATGATACCTTGTATAGACCAATGATATGCTCAGTTTGGTCCCTAGGGTGAAAATATCCGGGGTAGGTATGGTCAATATTGGCGTCTGGCTATCCAAATTGGCGGTACGGGTCGATTAAATATTTCTTTGGCTTACGTTCACATATTTTAGTATAAGTATAGTTTCAGGCATGTAGTAAACACCCTTTGAATTATTTTGAGCTATAATATAACCCAATGGCATGCCTGGGCGGTTCTAGGTGAATATTTTCACTCTTATGGATATTAGCCTTTATGTTGGTTTTCTAGGCTTTTATTATGGTTTATCGTGTTTTCCACTTAATGAGGCACCTATTTATGTTGGAAAACACATCTTCAAGTTAGCCAAGACTTTTACGCTGAAAATGATACCTTGTTTAGACCAATGATATGCTCAGTTTGGTCCCTAGGGTGAAAATATCCGGGGTAGGTATGGTCAATATTGGCGTCTGGCTATCCAAATTGGCGGTACGGGTCGATTAAATATTTCTTTGGCTTACGTTCACATATTTTAGTATAAGTATAGATTCAGGCATGTAGTAAACACCCTTAGCATTATTTTGAGCTATAATATAACCCAATGGCATGCCTGGGCGGTGCTGGGTGAAGATTTTCACTCTTTTGGATATTAGCCTTTATGATGGTTTTCTAGGCTTTTATTATGGTTTATCGTGTTTTCCACTTAATTAGGCACCTATTTATGTTGGAAAACACATCTTAAAGTTAGCCAAGACTTTTACGCTGAAAATGATACCTTGTATAGACCAATGATATGCTCAGTTTGGTCCCTAGGGTGAAAAGATCTGGGGTAGGTATGGTCAATATTGGCGTCTGGCTATCCAAATTGGCGGTACGGGTCGATTAAAATATTTCTTTGGCTTACGTTCACATATTTTAGTATAAGTATAGATTGAGAAATGTAGTAAACACCCTTAGCATTATTTTGAGCTATCATATGACCCAAATGGCATGCCTGGGCGGTGTTTGGGAAAGATTTTCACTCTTATGGATATTTGCATTTATGTTGGTTTTCTAGGCTTTTTGATGATTTATCGTGTTTTTTGCTTAATGAGGAACCTATTTATGTTGGAAAACACATCTTAAAGTTAGCCAAGGCCTTAAAGGTGAAAATGACACCTTGTATAGACCGATAATATGCTCAGTTTGGTCCCTAGGGTGAAAAGATCCGGGGTAGGTATGGTCAATATTGGCGTCTGGCTATCCAAATTGGCGGTAGGGGTCGATTAAATATTTTGTTTGCTTACGTTCACATATTTTAGTATAAGTATAGATTCAGGCTTGTAGTTAACACCCTTGGAATTATTTTGAGCTATAATATAACCCAATTGCATGCCTGGGCTGTGCTGTGGGAAAATTTCACTCTGATGGATATTTCCCTTTCTGTTGGTTTTCTAGGCTTGTATGATGGTTTATCGTGTTTTCCACTTAATGATGCACCTATTTATGTTGGAAAACACATCTTAAAGTTAGCCAAGACTTTTACGCTGAAAATGATACCTTGTATAGACCAATGATATGCTCAGTTTGGTCCCTAGGGTGAAAATATCCGGGGTAGGTATGGTCAATATTGGCGTCTGGCTATCCAAATTGGCGGTACGGGTCGATTAAATATTTCTTTGGCTTACTTTCACATATTTTAGTATAAGTATAGATTGAGAAATGTAGTAAACACCCTTAGCATTATTTTGAGCTATAATATGACCCAATGGCATGCCTGGGCGGTGTTTGGGAAAGATTTTCACTCTTATGGATATTTGCATTTATGTTGGTTTTCTAGGCTTTTTGATGATTTATCGTGTTTTTCGCTTAATGAGGAACCTATTTATGTTGGAAAACACATCTTAAAGTTAGCCAAGGCCTTAAAGGTGAAAATGACACCTTGTATAGACCGATTATATGCTCATTTTGGTCCCTAGGGTGAAAAGATCCGGGGTAGGTATGGTCAATATTGGCGTCTGGCTATCCAAATTGGGGGTGGGGTCGATTAAATATTGTCTTGGCTTACGTTCACATATTTTAGTATAAGTAAAGATTCAGGCATGTAGTAAACACCCTTAGCTTTAGTTTGAGCTATAAAATAACCACATGGCATGCCTGGGCGGTACTGGGGGAAGATTTTCACTCTTATGGATATTTGCCTTTATGTTGGTTTTCGAGGCTTATATGATGGTTATCGAGTTTTCCGCTTAATGAGGAACCTATTTATGTTGGAAAACACATCTTAAAGTTAGACAAGGCCTTTACAGTGAAAATGCTTCCTTGTATAGACCAATGATACGCTCAGTTTGGTCCCTAGGGTGAAAAGATCCGGGGTATGTATGGTCAATATTGGCGTCTGGCTATCAAAATTGACGGTAGGGGTCGATTAAATATTTGTTTGGCTTACGTTCACATGTTTTAGTATAAGTAAAGATTCGGGCATGTAGTAAACACCCTTAGCATTATTTTGTGCTATAATATAACCCAATGACATGCTTGGGCGGTGCTGGGGGAAAATTTTCACTCTTATGGATATTTGCATTTATGTTGGTTTTCTAGGCTTTTTGATGATTTATCGTGTTTTTTGCTTAATGAGGAACCTATTTATGTTGGAAAACACATCTTAAAGTTAGCCAAGGCCTTAAAGGTGAAAATGACACCTTGTATAGACCGATGATATGCTCAGTTTGGTCCCTAGGGTGAAAAGATCCGGGGTAGGTATGGTCAATATTGGCGTCTGGCTATCCAAATTGGCGGTAGGGGTCGATTAAATATTTTGTTTGCTTACGTTCACATATTTTAGTATTATTATAGATTCAGGCATGTAGTTAACACCCTTGGAATTATTTTGAGCTATAATATAACCCAATTGCATGCCTGGGCTGTGCTGTGGGAAGATTTTCACTCTGATGGATATTTCCCTTTCTGTTGGTTTTCTAGGCTTTTATGATGGTTTATCGTGTTTTCCACTTAATGAGGCACCTATTTATGTTGGAAAACACATCTTAAAGTTAGCCAAGACTTTTACGCTGAAAATGATACCTTGTATAGACCAATGATATGCTCAGTTTGGTCCCTAGGGTGAAAATATCCGGGGTAGGTATGGTCAATATTGGCGTCTGGCTATCCAAATTGGCGGTACGGGTCGATTAAATATTTCTTTGGCTTACTTTCACATATTTTAGTATAAGTATAGATTGAGAAATGTAGTAAACACCCTTAGCATTATTTTGAGCTATAATATGACCCAATGGCATGCCTGGGCGGTGTTTGGGAAAGATTTTCACTCTTATGGATATTTGCATTTATGTTGGTTTTCTAGGCTTTTTGATGATTTATCGTGTTTTTCGCTTAATGAGGAACCTATTTATGTTGGAAAACACATCTTAAAGTTAGCCAAGGCCTTAAAGGTGAAAATGACACCTTGTATAGACCGATGATATGCTCAGTTTGGTCCCTAGGGTGAAAAGATCCGGGGTAGGTATGGTCAATATTGGCGTCTGGCTATCCAAATTGGGGGTGGGGTCGATTAAATATTGTCTTGGCTTACGTTCACATATTTTAGTATAAGTAAAGATTCAGGCATGTAGTAAACACCCTTAGCTTTAGTTTGAGCTATAAAATAACCACATGGCATGCCTGGGCGGTACTGGGGGAAGATTTTCACTCTTATGGATATTAGCCTTAATGTTGGTTTTCTAGGCTTTTATGATGTTTTATCGTGTTTTCCGCTTAATGAGGAACCTTTTTATGTTTGAAAACACATCTTAAAGTCAGCCAAGGCCTTTACGATGAAAATGACACCTTGTATAGACCAATGATATGCTCAGTTTGGTCCCTAGGGTGAAAAGATCCGGGTTTGGTATGGGACCTTCGGGCGAAGTCAATAATAAAAGTAGTTTCTTCATCGGAGTTATTTCTTTCCAATATTCTATTTAATTATTAGTATTGTATCAAAAAAGGACAATAATATGTTCTTCATTTGTCACTTGTTATTTAAGGTAACTTTGTGTCTTTATTTTTCGAACACCACTTTCATATGACCTTTCTTCTTAAAAGGGTAAGGCGTAAGGCAAATTTCTTGATTCATTGTTCCGCTTTCAAGATGGTGAGTTTTCCTTTATTAGCAAACTCTGCATGTCTTTCATTACTGATTGGATATGCCTTGTTATTCAAATAAACATTTTTGTGTAAATAACTAAAGAACAATCTATGCTTCAATATGAAAATATATTCTAGTGCGTATAAGCAATTAATTATCTATATACTACACTATTATATTAGTAAAATCCTTATCATTAATGGCAGCATTATGCTTTATATGAAAGAAGTTTAAAATTCATGCAACTAAAATTGATAAACATAAGTTGGTCTTTGCCTTAAGGTTGATAATTTTGTGATAAATAAAAGGGACCTTTGGGTGAATAAAATAAGTAAATATGGGACCTTTGGGCGAATTCAAAAATAAAAAATAGTTTCTTCATCGGAACTATTTCTTTCCAATATTCTATTTAATTATTAGTATTGTTTCAAAAATGGACAATAATATGTTCTTCATTTGTCACTTGTTATTTAAGGTAACGTTGTGTCTTTATTTTTCGAACACCACCTTCATATTTTCTTTCTTTTTTAAAAGAGTAAGGCGTAATGCAAATTTCTTGATTGATTGTTCCGCTTTCAAGATGGTGAGTTTTCCTTTATTAGCAAATTCTCCAGGTCTTCCATTTCTGATCGGATATGCCTTTGTATTTAAATAAAAACATTTTGGTGTAAACAACTTAAGAACAATCTGTGCTTAAATATGAAAATATATTCTAGTGCGTATAAGAAATTAATTATCTATATACCACACTATAATATTAGTAAAATGCTTATCATTAATGGCAGCATTATGCTTTATATGAGAGAAGGTTAAAATTCATGCAACTAAAATTGATAAACATAAGTTGGTCTTTGCCTTAAGGTTGATAATTTTTTGATAAATAAAAGGGACCTTTGGGTGAATAAAATAAGTAAATATGGGACCTTTGGGCGAATTCAAAAATAAAAAATCGTTTCTTCATCGGAGTTATTTTTTTCCAATATTCTATTTAATTATTAGTATTGTATCAAAAAAGGACAATAATATGTTCTTCATTTGTCACTTGTTATTTAAGGTAACTTTGTGTCTTTATTTTTCGAACACCACTTTCATATGACCTTTTTTCTTAAAAGGGTAAGGCGTAAGGCAAATTTCTTGATTCATTGTTCCGCTTTCAAGATGGTGAGTTTTCCTATATTAGGAAACTCGGCATGTCTTTCATTACTGATTGGATATGCCTTGTTATTCAAATAAACATTTTTGTGTAAATAACTAAAGAACAATCTATGCTTCAATATGAATATATTCTAGTGCGTATAAGCAATTAATTATCTATATACTACACTATTATATTAGTAAAATCCTTATCATTAATGGCAGCATTATGCTTTATATGAAAGAAGGTTAAAATTCATGCAACTAAAATTGATAAACCTAAGTTGGTCTTTGCCTTAAGGTTGATAATTTTTTGATAAATAAAAGAGACCTTTGGGTGAATTAAATAAGTAAATATGGGACCTTTGGGCGAATTCAAAAATAAAAAATAGTTTCTTCATCGGAACTATGTCTTTCCAATATTCTATTTAATTATTAGTATTGTTTCAAAAATGGACAAATATATGTTCTTCATTTGTCACTTGTTATTTAAGGTAACATTGTGTCTTTATTTTTCGAACACCACCTTCATATTTTCTTTCTTTTTTAAAAGGGTAAGGCGTAATGCAACTTTCTTGTTTCATTTTTCCGCTTTCAAGATGGTGAGTTTTCCTTTATTAGCAAATTCTCCAGGTCTTCCATTTCTGATCGGATATGCAAGGTGTCATTTTTACCGTAAAGGCCTTGACTAACTTTAACATGTGTTTTCCAACATAAATAGGTTCATTAGGCGGAAAACACTAAAAACCGTCAGAAAAGCCAAGAAAACAACATGAAAGCAAATATCAATGATAGTAAAAATCTTCCCCCAGCACCGCCCAGACATGCCATTGAGGTATATTATAGCTCAAACTAATGCTTAGGGTGTATACTACATGCCTGAACCTTTATTTATACTGAAATATGTGAACGTAAGCTCAAAAAAAATTTAATCGACCCCTACTCCCAATTTGGATCGCCAGACGCCAATATTGAGCATACCTACCCCGGATCTTTTCACCCTAGAGACCAAACTGAGCATGTCATTGGTCTATACAAGGTGTCATTTTTACCGTAAAGGCCTTGGCTAATTAACATGTGTTTACCAACATAAATAGGTGCTTTATTAAGCAGAAAACACGAAAAACAGTCATAAAAGCCAAGAAAACCAACATAAAGGCAAATATCAATTGTAGTGAACATCTTCCCCCAGCACCGTCCAGACATGCCATTGAGGTATATTATAGCTCAAACTAATGCTTAGGGTGTCTACTACATGCCTGAATCTTTATTTATACTAAAACATGTGAACGTAAGCCAAAATAATATTTCATCGACCCCTACTCCCAATTTGGATCGCCAGACGCCAATATTGACCATACCTACCCCGGATCTTTTCCCCCTAGAGACCAAACTGAGCTTGTCTTTTGTCTATACAAGGTGTCATTTAACCGTAAAGGCCTTGGCTAAATTTAACATGTGTTTTCCAACATAAATAGGTGCCTCATTAAGCGTAAAACACGAAAAACCATCATAAAAGCCAAGAAAACCAACGTAAAGGCAAATATCAATTATTATAGTGAAAATCTTCCCTCAGCACCGCCAAGACATGCCATTGAGGTATATTATAGCTCAAACAAATGCTTAGGGTGTCTCCTACATGCCTGAACCTTTATTTATACTGAAATATGTGAACGTAAGCCAAGACAATATTTAGTCGACCCCCACCCCCAATTTGGATAGCCAGACGACAATATTGACTATACCTACCCCGGATCTTTTCACCATAGAGACCAAACTGAGCATGTCATTGGTCTATACAAGGTGTCATTTTTACCTTAAAGGCCTTGGCTAACTTTAACATGTGTTTTCAAACATAAATAGGTGCCTCATTAAGCGGGAAACACGAAAAACCATCATAAAAGCCAAGAAAACCAACATAAAGGCAAATATCAATTATAGTGAAAATCTTCCCCAGCACCGCCCAGACATGCCATTGAGGTATATTATAGCTCAAACTAATGCTAAGGGTGTTTACTACATGCCTGGATCTTTATTTATACTGAAATATGAGAACGTAAGCCCAAAATAAATTTAATCGACCCCTACTCCCAATTTGGATCGCCAGACGCCAATATTGAGCATACCTACCCCGGATCTTTTCACCCTATAGACAAAACTGAGCATGTCATTGGTCTATACAAGGTGTCATTTTTACCTTAATGGCCTTGGCTAACTTTAACATGTATTTTCCAACATAAATAGGTGCTTCATTAAGCGGAAAACACGAAAAACCATCATAAAAGCCAAGAAAACCAACATAAAGGCAAATATCAATTATTATAGTGAAAATCTTCCCTTCGCACCGCCCAGACATGCCAATGAGGTATATTATAGCTCAAACTAATGCTTAGGGTGTTTACTACATGCCTGTATCTTTATTTATACTGAAATATGTGAACATAAGCCAAGACAATATTTAGTCGACCCCCACCCCAATTTGGATAGCCAGACGACAATATTGACTATACCTACCCCGGATCTTTTCACCATAGAGACCAAACTGAGCATGTCATTGGTCTATACAAGGTGTCATTTTTACCTTAAAGGCCTTGGCTAACTTTAACATGTGTTTTCAAACATAAATAGGTGCCTCATTAAGCGGGAAACACGAAAAACCATCATAAAAGCGAAGAAAACCAACATAAAGGCAAATATCAATTATAGTGAAAATCTTCCCCCAGCACCGCACAGACATGCCATTGAGGTATATTATAGCTCAAACTAATGCTAAGGGTGTTTACTACATGCCAGAATCTTTATTTATACTGAAATATGTGAACGTAAGTCCAAAATAAATTTAATCGACCCCTACTCCCAATTTGGATCGCCAGACGCCAATATTGAGCATACCTACCCCGGATCGTTTCACCCTAGAGACAAAAATGAGCATGTCATTGGTCTATACAAGGTGTACTTTTTATCTTAACGGCCTTGGCTAACTTTAACATGTGTTTTCCAACATAAATAGGTGCTTCATTAAGCGGAAAACACGAAAAACCATCATAAAAGCCATGAAAACCAACATAAAGGCAAATATCAATTATTATAGTGAAAATCTCTCCTTAGCACCGCCCAGACATGCCATTGAGGTATATTATAGCTCAAACTAATGCTTAGGGTGTCTTCTACATGCCTGAACCTTTATTTATACTGAAATATGTGAACGTAAGCCAAGACAATATTTAGTCGACCCCCACCCCCAATTTGGATAGCCAGACGACAATATTGACTATACCTACCCCGGATCTTTTCACCATATAGACCAAACTGAGCATGTCATTGGTCTATACAAGGTGTCATTTTTACCGTAAAGTCCTTGGCTAACTTTAACATGTGTTTTCCAACATAAATAGGTGCCTCATTAACCGGGAAACACGAAAAACCATCATAAAAGCCAAGAAAACCAACATAAAGGCAAATATCAATTATAGTAAAAATCTTCCCCCAGCACCCCCCAGACATGCCATTGAGGTATATTATAGCTCAAACTAATGCTAAGGGTGTTAACTACATGCCTGGATCTTTATTTATACTGAAATATGTGAACGTAAGCTCAAAAAAAAATTAATCGACCCCTACTCCCAATTTGGATCGCCAGACGCCAATATTGACCATACCTACCCCGGATCTTTTCACCCTAGAGACCAAAATGAGCATGTCATTGGTCTATACAAGGTGTCATTTTTACCGTAAAGACCTTGACTAACTTTAACATGTGTTTTCCAACATAAATAAGTGCCTCATTAAGCGGGAAACACGAAAAACCATCATAAAAGCCAAAAAAACATTCATAAAGGCAAATATCAATTATAGTGAAAATCTTCCCCCAGCACCGCCCAGAAATACCATTGAGGTATATTATAGCTCAAACTAATGCTTAGGGTGTCTACTACATGCCTGAATCTTTATGTATACTGAAATATGTGAACGTAAGCCAAGAAAATATTTAATCGACCCCTACCCCCAATTTGGATAGCCAGACGACAATATTGACCATACCTACCCCGGATCTTTTCACCATAGAGACAAACTGAGCATGTCATTGGTCTATACAAGGTGTCATTTTTACCGTAAAGGCCTTGGCTAACTTTAACATGTGTTTTCCAACATAAATAGGTGCCTCATTAAGCGAGAAACACGAAAAACCATCATAAAAGCCAAGAAAACCAACATAAAGGCAAATATCAATTATAGTGAAAATCTTCCCCCAGCACCGCCCAGACATGCCATTGAGGTATATTATAGCTCAAACTAATGCTAAGGGTGTTTACTACATGCCTGAATCTTTATTTATACTGAAATATGTGAACGTAAGCCCAAAAAAAAATTAATCGACCCCTACTCCCAATTTGGATCACCAGACGTCAATATTGATCATACCTACCCCGGATCTTTTCACCCTAGAGACAAAACTGAGCATGTCATTGGTCTATCCAAGGTGTCATTTTTACCTTAACGGCCTTGGCTAACTTTAACATGTGTTTTCCAACATAAATAGGTGCCTCATTAAGCGGAAAACACGAAAAACCATCATAAAAGCCAAGAAAACCAACATAAAGGCAAATATCAATTATTATAATGAAAATCTTCCCTTAGCACCGCCAAGACATGCCATTGAGGTATGTTATAGCTCAAACTAATGCTTAGGGTGTCTTCTACATGCCTGAACCTTTATTTATACTGAAATATGTGAACGTAAGCCAAGACAATATTTAGTCGACACCCACCCCCAATTTGGATAGCCAGACGACAATATCGACTATACCTACCCCGGATATTTTCACCCTAGAGACCAAATTGAGCATGTCATTGGTCTATACAAGGTGTCATTTTTACCGTAATGGCCTTGACTAACTTTAACATGTGTTTTCCAACATAAATAAGTGCCTCATTCAGTGGGAAACACGAAAAACCATCATAAAAGCCAAGAAAACATTCATAAAGGCAAATATCAATTATAGTGAAAATCTTCCCCCAGCACCGCCCAGAAATGCCATTGAGGTATATTATAGCTCAAACTAATGCTTAGGGTGTCTACTACATGCCTGAATCTTTATGTATACTGAAATATGTGAACGTAAGCCAAGAAAATAATTAATCGACCCCTACCCCCAATTTGGATAGCCAGACGACAATATTGACCATACCTACCCCGGATCTTTTCACCATAGAGACAAAACTGAGCATGTCATTGGTCTATACAAGGTGTCATTTTTACCTTAAGGGCATTGGCTAACTTTAACATGTGTTTTCCAACATAAATAGGTGCCTCATTAAGCGGGAAACACGAAAAACCATCATAAAAGCCAAGAAAACCAACATAAAGGCAAATATCAATTATAGTGAAAATCTTCCCCCCAGTTCCGCCCAGACATGCCATTGAGGTATATTATAGCTCAAACTAATGCTTCGGGTGTCTACTACATGCCTGAATCTTTATGTATACTATAATATGTGAACGTAAGCCAACAAAATAATTAATCGACCCCTACCCCCAATTTGGATAGCCAGACGACAATATTGACCATACTTACCCCGGATCTTTTCACCATAGAGACCAAACTGAGCATGTATTTTGTCTATACAAGGTGTCACTTTTACCATAAAGGCCTTGAATAAATTTAATATGTGTTTTCCAACATAAATAGGTGCCTCATTAAGCGGAAAACACTAAAAACCGTCAGAAAAGCCAAGAAAACCAACATAAAGGCAAATATCAATTATAGTGAAAATCTTCCCCTAGCACCGCCCAGACATGCCATTGAGGTATATAATAGCTCAAACTAATGCTTAGGGTGTCTACTACATGCCTGAATCTTTATTTATACTGAAATATGTGAACGTAAGCCAAGAAAATAATTAATCGACCCCTACCCCCTATTTGGATAGCCAGAGGACAATATTGACCATACCTACCCCGTATCTTTTCACCATAGAGACCAAACTAAGCATGTCATTGGTCTATACAAGGTGTCATTTTTACAGTAAAGGCCTTGGCTAACTTTAACATGTGTTTTCCAACATAAATAGGTTTCTCATAAGGCGGAAAACACGAAAAACCATCATAAAAGCCAAGAAAACCAACATAAAGGCAAATATCAATTATAGTAAAAATCTTCCCCTCAGCACCGCCCAGACATGCCATTGAGGTATATTATAGCTCAATCTAATGCTAAGGGTATTTACTACATGCATGGATCTTTATTTATACTGAAATATGTGAACGTAAGCCAAAAAAATATTTAATCGACCCCTACCCCCAATTTGGATAGCCAGACGCCAATATTGACCATACCTACCCCGGATCTTTTCACCCTTGAGACTAAACTGAGCATGTCATTGGTCTATACAAGGTGTCATTTTTACCGTAAAGTCCTTGGCTAACTTTAACATGTGTTTTCCAACATAAATAGGTGCCTCATTAAGCGGGAAACACGAAAAACCATCATAAAAGCCAAGAAAACGAACATAAAGGCAAATATCAATTATAGTAAAAATCTTCCCCCAGCACCGCCCAGACATGCCATTGAGGTATATTATAGCTCAAACTAATGCTAAGGGTGTTAACTACATGCCTGGATCTTTATTTATACTGAAATATGTGAACGTAAGCTCAAAAAAATATTAATCGACCCCTACTCCGAATTTGGATCGCCAGACGACAATATTGACCATACCTACCCCGGATCTTTCCACCATAGAGACAAACTGAGCATGTCATTGGTCTATACAAGGTGTCATTTTTACCGTAAAGGCCTTGGCTAACTTTAACATGTGTTTTCCAACATAAATAGGTGCCTCATTAAGCGGGAAACACGAAATACCATCATAAAAGCCAAGAAAACCAACATAAAGGCAAATATCAATTATAGTGAAAATCTTCCCCCAGCACCGCCCAGACATGCCATTGAGGTATATTATAGCTCAAACTAATGCTAAGGGTGTTTACTACATGCCTGAATCTTTATTTATACTGAAATATGTGAACGTAAGCCCCAAAAAAAAATAATCGACCCCTACACCCAATTTGGATCGCCAGACGTCAGTATTGATCATACCTACCCCGGATCTTTTCACCATAGAGACAAAACTAAGCATGTCATTGGTCTATACAAGGTGTCATTTTTACCTTAACGGCCTTGGCTAACTTTAACATGTGTTTTCCAACATAAATAGGTGCCTCATTAAGCGGAAAACACGAAAAACCATCATAAAAGCCAAGAAAACCAACATAAAGGCAAATATCAATTATAGTGAAAATCTTCCTCCAGCACCGTCCAGACATGCCATTGAGGTATATTATAGCTCAAACTAATGCTAAGGGTGTTTACTACATGCCTGGATCTTTATTTATACTGAAATATGTGAACGTAAGCCAAAAAAATATTTAATCGACCCCTACTACCAACTTGAATCGCCAGACGCCAATATTGAGCATACCTACCCCGGATCTTTTCACCCTAGAGACAAAACTGAGCATGTCATTGGTCTATACAAGGTGTCATTTTTACCTTAAGGGCCTTGGCTAACTTTAACATGTGTTTTCCAACATAAATAGGTGCCTCATTAAGCGGGAAACACGAAAAACCATCATAAAAGCCAAGAAAACCAACATAAAGGCAAATATCAATTATAGTGAAAATCTTCCCCCCAGTACCGCCCAGACATGCCATTGAGGTATATTATAGCTCAAACTAATGCTTAGGGTGTCTACTACATGCCTGAATCTTTATGTATACTGAAATATGTGAACGTAAGCCAAGAAAATAATTAATCGACCCCTACCCCCAATTTGGATAGCCAGACGACAATATTGACCATACTTACCCCGGATCTTTTCACCATAGAGACCAAACTGAGCATGTATTTTGTCTATACAAGGTGTCATTTTTACCGTAAAGGCCTTGAATAAATTTAATATGTGTTTTCCAACATAAATAGGTGCCTCATTAAGCGGAAAACACGAAAAACCGTCAGAAAAGCCAAGAAAACCAACATAAAGGCAAATATCAATTATAGTGAAAATCTTCCCCTAGCACCGCCCAGACATGCCATTGAGATATATTATAGCTCAAACTAATGCTTAGGGTGTCTACTACATGCCTGAATCTTTATTTATACTGAAATATGTGAACGTAAGCCAAGACAATATTTAGTCGACCCCCACCCCCAATTTGGATAGCCAGACGCCAATATAGACCATATCTACCCCGGATCTTTTCCCCCTAGAGACCAAACTGAGCATGTCTTTTGTCTATATAAGGTGTCATTTTTACCGTAAAGGCCTTGACTAACTTTAACATGTGTTTTCCAACATAAATAAGTGCCTCATTAAGCGGGAAACACGAAAAACCACCATAAAAGCCAAGAAAACATTCATAAAGGCAAATATCAATTATAGTGAAAATCTTCCCCCAGCACCGCCCAGAAATGCCATTGAGGTATATTATAGCTCAAACTAATGCTTAGGGTGTCTACTACATGCCTGAATCTTTATTTATACTGAAATATGTGAACGTAAGCCCAAAAAAAAATTAATCGACCCCTACTCCCAATTTGGATCGCCAGACGTCAATATTGATCATACCTACCCCGGATCTTTTCACCCTAGAGAAAAAACTGAGCATGTCATTGGTCTATACAAGGTGTCATTTTTACCTTAACGGCCTTGGTTAACTTTAACCTGTGTTTTCCAACATAAATAGGTGCCTCATTAAGCGGAAAACACGAAAAACCATCATAAAAGCCAAGAAAACCAACATAAAGGCAAATATCAATTATTATAATGAAAATCTTCCCTTAGCACCGCCCAGACATGCCATTGAGGTATATTATAGCTCAAACTAATGCTTAGGGTGTCTTCTACATGCCTGAACCTTTATTTATACTGAAATATGTGAACGTAAGCCAAGACAATATTTAGTCGACACCCACCCCCAATTTGGATAGCCAGACGACAATATCGACTATACCTACCCCGGATATTTTCACCCTAGAGACCAAACTGAGCATGTCATTGGTCTATACAAGGTGTCATTTTTACCGTAAAGGCCTTGGCTAACTTTAACATGTGGTTTCCAACATAAATAGGCGCCTCATTAGGCGGAAAACACGAAAAACCATCAAAAAAAGCCAAGAAAACCAACATAAAGGCAAATATCAATTATAGTGAAAATCTTCCTCCAGCACCGCCCAGACATGCCATTGAGGTATATTATAGCTCAAACTAATTCTAAGGGTGTTTACTACATGCCTGGATCTTTATTTATACTGAAATATGTGAACGTAAGCCAAAAAAATATTTAATCGACCCCTACTCCCAATTTGAATCGCGAGACGCCAATATTGAGCATACCTACCCCGGATCTTTTCACCCTAGAGACAAACCTGAGCATGTCATTGGTCTATACAAGGTGTCAGTTTTACCTTAAGGGCCTTGGCTAACTTTAACATGTGTTTTCCAACATAAATAGGTGCCTCATTAAGCGGGAAACACGAAAAACCATCATAAAAGCCAAGAAAACCAACATAAAGGCAAATATCAATTATAGTGAAAATCTTCCCCTAGCACCGCCCAGACATGCCATTGAGGTATATTATAGCTCAAACTAATGCTTAGGCTGTCTACTACATGCCTGAATCTTTATTTATACTGAAATATGTGAACGTAAGCCAAGACAATATTTAGTCGACCCCCACCCCCAATTTGGATAGCCAGACGCCAATATTGACCATATCTACCCCGGATCTTTTCCCCCTAGAGACCAAACTGAGCATGTCTTTTGTCTATATAAGGTGTCATTTTTACCGTAAAGGCCTTGACTAACTTTAATATGTGTTTTCCAACATAAATAGGTGCCTCATTAAGCAAAAAACACTAAAAACCGTCAGAAAAGCCAAGAAAACAACATAAAGGCAAATATCAATTATAGTGAAAATCTTCCCCTAGCACCGCCCAGACACATGCCATTGAGGTATATTATGGGTCAAACTAATGCTTAGGGTGTCTACTACATGCCTGAATCTCAATTTAGACTGAAATATGTGAACGTAAGCCAAGAAAATAATTAATCGACCCCTACCCCCTATTTGGATAGCCAGAGGACAATATTTACCATACCTACCCCGTATCTTTTCACCATAGAGACCAAACTAAGCCTGTCATTGGTCTATACAAGGTGTCATTTTTACAGTAAAGGCCTTGGCTAACTTTAACATGTGTTTTCCAACATAAATAGGTTCCTCATTAGGCGGAAAACACGAAAAACCATCATAAAAGCCAAGAAAACCAACATAAAGGCAAATATCAATTATAGTAAAAATCTTCCCTTCAGCACCGCCCAGACATGCCATTGAGGTATATTATAGCTCAAACTAATGCTAAGGGTATTTACTACATGCATGGATCTTTATTTATACTGAAATATGTGAACGTAAGCCAAGAAAATATTTAATCGACCCCTTCCCCCAATTTGGATAGCCAGACGCCAATATTGACCATACCTACCCCGGATCTTTTCACCCTTGAGACTAAACTGAGCATGTCATTGGTCTATACAAGGTGTCATTTTTACCGTAAAGGCCTTGGCTAACTTTAACATGTGTTTTCCAACATAAATAGGTGCCTCATTAAGCGGGAAACACGAAAAACCATCATAAAAGCCAAGAAAACCAACATATAGGCAAATATCAATTAAAGTGAAAATCTTACCCCAGCACCGCCCAGACATGCCATTGAGGTATATTATAGCTCAAACTAATTCTAAGGGTGTTTACTACATGCCTGGATCTTTATTTATACTGAAATATGTGAACGTAAGCCAAAAAAATATTTAATCGACCCCTACTCCCAATTTGATTCGCCAGACGCCAATATTGAGCATACCTACCCCGGATCTTTTCAACCTAGAGACAAAACTAAGCATGTCATTGGTCTATACAAGGTGTCATTTTTACCTTAATGGCCTTGGCTAACTTTAACATGTTTTTCCAACATAAATAGGTTCCTCATTAAGCGGAAAACACGAAAAACCATCATAAAAGCCAAGAAAACCAACATAAAGGCAAATATCAATTAAAGTGAAAATCTTCCCCCAGCACCGCCCAGACATGCCATTGAGGTATATTATAGCTCATACTAATGCTTAGGGTGTCTACTACATGCCTGAACCTTAATTTCTACTGAAATATGTGAACATAAGCCAAGACAATATTTAATCGACCCCTACCCCCAATTTGGATAGCCAGACGCAAATATTGACCATACCTACGCCGGATCTTTTCACCCTAGAGACCAAACTGAGCATGTAACTGGTCTATACAAGGTGTCATTTTTACCGTAAAGGCCTTGGCTAACTTTAACATGTGTTTTCCAACATAAATAGGTGCTTCATTTGGCGGAAAACACGAAAAACCATCTTAAAAGCCAAGAAAACCAACATAAAGACAGATATCAATTATGGTAAAAATCTTCCCCGAGCACCGCCCAGACATGCCATTGAGGTATATTATAGCTCAAACTAATGCTAAGGGTGTTTACTACATGCCTGGATCTTTATTTATACTGAAATATGTGAATGTACGCCAAAAAAATATTTAATCGACCCCTACTCCCAATTTGAATCGCCAGACGCCAATATTGAGCATACCTACTCCGGATCTTTTCACCCTAGAGACAAAACTAAGCATGTCATTGGTCTATACAAGGTGTCATTTTTACCTTAAAGGCCTTGGCTAACTTTAACATGTGTTTTCCAACATAAATAGGTGTCTCATTAAGCGGAAAACACGAAAAACCATCTTAAAAGCCAAGAAAACCAACATAAAGGCAAATATCAATTATAGTGAAAATCTTCCCCTAGCACCGCCCAGACACATGCCATTGAGGTATATTATGGGTCAAACTAATGCTTAGGGTGTCTACTACATGCCTGAATCTCAATTTAGACTGAAATATGTGAACGTAAGCCAAGAAAATAATTAATCGACCCCTACCCCTTATTTGGATAGCCAGAGGACAATATTTACCATACCTACCCCGTATCTTTTCACCATAGAGACCAAACTAAGCCTGTCATTGGTCTATACAAGGTGTCATTTTTACAGTAAAGGCCTTGGCTAACTTTAACATGTGTTTTCCAACATAAATAGGTTCCTCATTAGGCGGAAAACACGAAAAACCATCATTAAAAGCCAAGAAAACCAACATAAAGGCAAATATCAATTATAGTAAAAATCTTCCCTTCAGCACCGCCCAGACATGCCAATGAGGTATATTATAGCTCAAACTAATGCTAAGGGTATTTACTACATGCATGGATCTTTATTTATACTGAAATATGTGAACGTAAGCCAAAAAAATATTTAATCGACCCCTACCCCCAATTTGGATAGCCAGACACCAATATTGACCATACCTACCCCGGATCTTTTCACCCTTGAGACTAAACTGAGCATGTCATTGGTCTATACAAGGTGTCATTTTTACCGTAAAGGCCTTGGCTAACTTTAACATGTGTTTTCCAACATAAATAGGTGCCTCATTAAGCGGGAAACACGAAAAACCATCATAAAAGCCAAGAAAACCAACATATAGGCAAATATCAATTAAAGTGAAAATCTTACCCCAGCACCGCCCAGACATGCCATTGAGGTATATTATAGCTCAAACTAATTCTAAGGGTGTTTACTACATGCCTGGATCTTTATTTATACTGAAATATGTGAACGTAAGCCAAAAAAATATTTAATCGACCCCTACTCCCAATTTGATTCGCCAGACGCCAATATTGAGCATACCTACCCCGGATCTTTTCAACCTAGAGACAAAACTAAGCATGTCATTGGTCTATACAAGGTGTCATTTTTACCTTAATGGCCTTGGCTAACTTTAACATGTTTTTCCAACATAAATAGGTTCCTCATTAAGCGGAAAACACGAAAAACCATCATAAAAGCCAAGAAAACCAACATAAAGGCAAATATCAATTAAAGTGAAAATCTTCCCCCAGCACCGCCCAGACATGCCATTGAGGTATATTATAGCTCATACTAATGCTTAGGGTGTCTACTACATGCCTGAACCTTAATTTCTACTGAAATATGTGAACATAAGCCAAGACAATATTTAATCGACCCCTACCCCCAATTTGGATAGCCAGACACAAATATGGACCATACCTACCCCGGATCTTTTCACCCTAGAGACCAAACTGAGCATGTAACTGGTCTATACAAGGTGTCATTTTTACCGTAAAGGCCTTGGCTAACTTTAACATGTGTTTTCCAACATAAATAGGTGCTTCATTTGGCGGAAAACACGAAAAACCATCTTAAAAGCCAAGAAAACCAACATAAAGACAGATATCAATTATGGTAAAAATCTTCCCCGAGCACCGCCCAGACATGCCATTGAGGTATATTATAGCTCAAACTAATGCTAAGGGTGTTTACTACATGCCTGGATCTTTATTTATACTGAAATATGTGAATGTACGCCAAAAAAATATTTAATCGACCCCTACTCCCAATTTGAATCGCCAGACGCCAATATTGAGCATACCTACTCCGGATCTTTTCACCCTAGAGACAAAACTAAGCATGTCATTGGTCTATACAAGGTGTCATTTTTACCTTAAAGGCCTTGGCTAACTTTAACATGTGTTTTCCAACATAAATAGGTGTCTCATTAAGCGGAAAACACGAAAAACCATCTTAAAAGCCAAGAAAACCAACATAAAGGCAAATATCAATTATAGTGAAAATCTTCCCCCAGCACCGCCCAGACATGCCATTGAGGTATATTATAGCTCAAACTAATGCTTAGTGAGTCTACTACATGCCTGAACCTTAATTTTTACTGAAATATGTGAACGTAAGCCAAGACAATATTTAATCGACCCCTACCCCCAATTTGGATAGCCAGACACCAATATTGACCATACCTACCCCGGATCTTTTCACCCTAGAGACAAAACTGGGCATATCATTGGTCTATACAAGGTGTCATTTTTACCGTAAAGGCCTTGTCTAACTTTAATATGTGTCTTCCAACTTAACAAGGTGCCTCGTTAAGCGGAAAACATGAAAAACCATCATAAAAGCCTAGAAAATCAACATAAAGGCAAATATCAATTATAGTGAAAATCTTCCCCCAGCACCGCCCAGACATGCCATTGAGGTATATTATAGCTCAAACTAATGCTAAGGGTGTTTACTACATGCCTGGATCTTTATTTATACTGAAATATGTGAATGTACGCCAAAAAAATATTTAATCGACCCCTACTCCCAATTTGAATCGCCAGACGCCAATATTGAGCATACCTACTCCGGATCTTTTCACCCTAGAGACAAAACTAAGCATGTCATTGGTCTATACAAGGTGTCATTTTTACCTTAAAGGCCTTGGCTAACTTTAACATGTGTTTTCCAACATAAATAGGTGTCTCATTAAGCGGAAAACACGAAAAACCATCTTAAAAGCCAAGAAAACCAACATAAAGGCAAATATCAATTATAGTGAAAATCTTCCCCCAGCACCGCCCAGACATGCCATTGAGGTATATTATAGCTCAAACTAATGCTTAGTGAGTCTACTACATGCCTGAACCTTAATTTTTACTGAAATATGTGAACGTAAGCCAAGACATTATTTAATCGACCCCTACCCCCAATTTGGATAGCCAGACACCAATATTGACCATACCTACCCCGGATCTTTTCACCCTAGAGACAAAACTGGGCATATCATTGGTCTATACAAGGTGTCATTTTTACCGTAAAGGCCTTGTCTAACTTTAATATGTGTCTTCCAACTTAACAAGGTGCCTCGTTAAGCGGAAAACATGAAAAACCATCATAAAAGCCTAGAAAATCAACATAAAGGCAAATATCAATTATAGTGAAAATCTTCCCCCAGCACCGCCCAGACATGCCATTGAGGTATATTATAGCTCAAACTAATGCTAAGGGTGTTTACTACATGCCTGGATCTTTATTTATACTGAAATATGTGAACGTAAGCCAAAAAAATATTTAATCGACCCCTACTCCCAATTTGAATCGCCAGACGCCAAAATTGAGCATACCTACCCCGGATCTTTTCGCCCTCAAGACAAAACTGAACATGTCATTGGTCTATACAAGGTGTCATTTTTACCTTAATGGCCTTGGCTAACTTGAACATGTGTTTTCCAACATAAATAGGTGCATCATTAAGCGGAAAACACGAAAAACCATCATAAAAGCCAAGAAAACCAACATAAAGGCAAATATCAATTATAGTGAAAATCTTTCCCCAGCACCGCCCAGACATGCCATCGAGGTATATTATAGCTCAAACTAATGCTTAGGGTGTCTACTACATGCCTGAATCTTTATTTATACTGAAATATGTGAACGTAAGCCAAGAAAATAATTAATCGACCCCTACCCCCAATTTGGATAGCCAGACGACAATATTGACTATACCTACCCCGGATATTTTCACCATAGAGACCAAACTGAGCATATCATTGGTCTATACAAGGTGTCATTTTTACCGTAAAGGCCTTGTCTAACTTTAACTTGTGTCTTCCAACTTAATTAGGTGCCTCATTAAGCGGAAAACACGAAAAACCATCATAAAAGCCAAGAAAACCAACATAAAGGCAAATATCAATTATAATGAAATTTTCCCCCAGCACCGCCCAGACGTGCCATTGAGGTATATTATAGCTCAAACTAATGCTTAGGGTGTCTACTACATGCCTGAATCTTTATTTATACTCAAATATGTGAACGTAAGCCAAGAAAATATTTAATCGACCCATACCCCCAAATTGGATAGCCAGACGCCACTATTGACCATACCTACCCCGGATATTTTCACCCTTGAGACTAAACTGAGCATGTCATTGGTCTATACAAGGTGTCATTTTTACCGTAAAGGCCTTGGCTAAATTTAACATGTGTTTTCCAACATAAATAGGTGCCTCAATAAGCGGGAAACACGAAAAACCATCATAAAAGCCAAGAAAACCAACATAAAGGCAAATATCAATTATAGTGAAAATCTTCCCCCAGCACCGCCCAGACATGCCATCGAGGTATATTATAGCTCAAACTAATGCTTACGGTGTCTACTACATGCCTGAATCTTTATTTATACTGAACTATGTGAACGTAAGCCAAGAAAATAATTAATTGACCCCTACCCCCAATTTGGATAGCCAGACGACAATATTGACCATACCTACCCCGTATCTTTTCACCATAGAGACAAAACTGAGCATGTCATTGGTCTATACAAGGTGTCATTTTTACCGTAAAGGCCTTGGCTAACTTTAACATGTGTTTTCCAACATAAATAGGTGCCTCATTAGGCGGATAACACGAAAAACCATCATAAAAGCCAAGAAAACCAACATAAAGGCAAATATCAATTATAGTAAAAATCTTTCCCCCAGCACCGCCCAGACATGCTTTTATGATGGTTTATCGAGTTTTCCGCTTAATGAGGCACCTATTTATGTTGGAAAACACATCTTTAAGTTAGCCAAGACCTTTACGCTGACAATGATACCTTGTATAGACCAATGATATGCTCAGTTTGGTCCCTAGGGTGAAAAGATCCGGGGTAGGTATGGTCAATATTGGCGTCTGACTATCCAAAATGGGGGTAGGGGTCGATTAAATATATTTTTGACTTACGTTCACATATTTTAGTATAAGTAAAGATTCAGGCATGTAGTAAACCCCCTTAGCATTATTTTGAGCTATAATATAACCCAATGGCATGCCTGGGCGGTGGTGGGGGGAGATTTTCACTCTTATGGATCTTTGCCTTTATGTTGGTTTTCTAGGCTTTTATGATGGTTTATCGAGTTTTCCGCTTAATGAAGCACCTATTTATGTTGGAAAACACATCTTTAAGTTAGCCAAGACCTTTACGCTGAAAATGATACCTTGTATAGACCATTGATATGCTCAAATTGGTCCCTAGGGTGAAAAGATTCGGGGTAGGTATGGTCAATATTGGCGTCTGGCTATCCAAATTGGGGGAAGGGGTCGATTAAATATTTTCTTGGCTTACGTTCACATATTTTAGTATAAGTAAAGATTCGGGCATGTAGTAAACCCCCTTAGCATTATTTTGAGCTATAATATAACCCAATGGCATGCCTGGGCGGTGGTGGGGGGAGATTTTCACTCTTATGGATCTTTGCCTTTATGTTGGTTTTCTAGGCTTTTATGATGGTTTATCGTGTTTTCCACTTAATGAGGCACCTATTTATGTTGGAAAACACATTTTAAAGTTAGCCAAGGCCTTAACAGTAAAAATGACACCTTGTATAGACCAATGATATGCTCAGTTTGGTCCCTAGGGTGAAAAGATCCGGGGTAGGTATGGTCAATATTGGCGTCTGGCTATCCAAATTGGCGATAGGGGTCGATTAAATATATTTTTGGCTTACGTTCACATATTTTAGTGTAAGTAAAGATTCAGGCATGTAGTAAACACCCTTAGCAATATTTTGAGCTATAATATAACCCAATGGCATGCCTGGGTGGTGCTGGGGGAAGATTTTCACTCTTATGGATATTTGCCTTTATGTTGGTTTTCTAGGCTTTTATGATGGTTTATCGTGTTTTCCACTTAATGAGGCACCTATTTATGTTGGAAAACACATCTTAAAGTTATCCAAGGCCTTAAGGGTGGAAATGGCACCTTGTATAGACCATTGATATGCTCAGTTTGGTGCCTAGGGTGAAAAGATCCGGGCAGGTATGGTCAATATTGGCGTCTGGCTATCCAAATTGGCGGTAGGGGTCGATTAAATATTTTGTTGGCTTATGTTCACATATTTTAGTATAAGTAAAGATTCGGGCATGTAATAAACACCCTTAGCAATATTTTCAGCTATAATATAACCCAATGGCATCCCTGGGTGGTGCTGGGGAAAGATTTTCACTCTTATAGATATTTGCCTTTATGTTGGTTTTCTAGGCTTTTATGATGGTTTATCGTGTTTTTTTACTTAATGAGGAACGTATTTATGTTGGAAAACACATCTTAAAGTTAGCCAAGGCCTTTACAGTGAAAATGACACATTGAATAGACCAATGATATGCTCAGTTTGGTCCCTAAGATGAAAAGATCCCGGGTAGGTATGGTCAATATTGGCGTCTGGCTCTCCAAATTAGCGGTAGGGGTCGATTAAATATTTTGTTGGCTTACTTTCACATATTTTAGTATAAGTATAGATTCAGGCATGTAGTAAACACCCTTAGCATTATTTTGAGCTATAATATAACCCAATTGCATGCCTGGGCTGTGCTGGGGGAAGATTTTCACACTGATGGATATTTCCCTATATGTTGGTTTTCTAGGCTTTTATGATGGTTTATCGTGTTTTCCGCTTAGTGAAACACCTATTTATGTTGGAAAACACATCTGAAAGTTAGCCAAAGTCTTTACGGTGAAAATGATACCTTGTTAAGACTAATGATATGCTCAGTTTGGTCCCTAGGGTGAAAAGATCCGGGCTAGGTATGGTCAATATTGGCGTCTGGCTATCCAAATTGGCGGTAGGGGTCGATTAAATATATTTTTGGCTTACGTTCACATATTTCAGTATAAATAAAGATTCGGACATGTAGTAAACACCCTTAGCATTATTTTGTGCTATAATATAACCCGATGGCATGCCTGGGCGGTGCTGGGGGAAGATTTTCACTCTTATGGATAGTTGCCTTTATGTTGGTGTTCGAGGCTTATATGAGGATTTATCGTGTTTTCCGCCTAATGAGGAACCTTTTTATGTTGGAAAACACATCTTAAATTTAGCCAAGGCCTTTACAGTGAAAATGACACCTTGAATAGACCAATGATATGCTCAGTATGGTCCCTAAGGTGAAAAGATCCGGGGTAGGTATGGTCAATATTGGCGTCTGGCTATCCAAATTGGCGGTAGGGGTCGATTAAATATTTTGTTAGCTTACGTTCACATATTTTAGTATAAGTAAAGATTCAGGCATGTAGTAAACACCCTTAGCATTATTTTGAGCTATAATATAACCCAATGGCATGCCTGGGCGGTGCTGGGGAAAGATTTTCACTCTTATGGATATTTGCCTTTATGTTGGTTTTCTAGGCTTTTATGATGGTTTATCGTGTTTTTTTGCTTAATGAGGAACATATTTATGTTGGAAAACACATCTTAAAGTTAGCCAAGACCTTTACGGTGAAAATGACACCTTGTATAGACCAATGATATGCTCAGTTTGGTCCCTAAGATGAAAAGATCCACGGTAGGTATGGTCAATATTGGCGTCTGGCTATCCAAATTGGCGGTTGGGGTCGATTAAATATTTTGATTGCTTACGTTCACATATTTTAGTATAAGTATAGATTTAGGCACGTAGTTAACACCCTTAGCATTATTTTGAGCTATAATATAACCCAATTGCATGCCTGGGCTGTGCTGGGGGAAGATTTTTACTCTGATGGATATTTCCCTTTATGTTGGTTTTCTAGGCTTTTATAATGGTTTATCGTGTTTTCCGCTTAATGAGGCACCTATTTATGTTGGAAAACACATCTTAAAGTTAGCCAAAGCCTTTACGCTGAAAATAATACCTTGTATAGACTAATGATATCCTCAGTTTGGTCCCTAGGGTGAAAAGATCCGGGGTAGGTATGGTCAATATTGGCGTCTGGCTATCCAAATTGGCGGTAGGGGTCGATTAAATATATTTTTAGCTTACGTTCACATATCTTAGTATAAGTAAAGATTCAGGCATGTAGTAAACACCCTTAGCATTATTTTGAGCTATAATATAACCCAATGGCATTCCTGGGCGGTGCTGGGGAAAGATTTTCACTCTTATGGATATTTGCCTTTATGTTGGTTTTCTAGGCTTTTATGATGGTTTATCGTGTTTTTTTACTTAATGAGGAACATATTTATGTTGGTAAACACATCTTAAAGTTAGCCAAGACCTTTACGCTGAAAATGATACCTTGTATAGACTAATGATATGCTCTGTTTGGTCCCTAGGGTGAAAAGATCCGGGGTAGGTATGGTCAATATTGGCGTCTGGCTATCCAAATTGGCGGTAGGGGTCGATTAAATATATTTTTAGCTTACGTTCACATATTTTAGTATAAGTAAAGATTCAGGCATGTAGTAAACACCCTTAGCAATATTTTGAGCTATAATATAACCCAATGGCATGCCTGGGCGGTGCTTGGGGAAAATTTTCACTCTTATGGATATTTGCATTTATGTTGGTTTTCTAGGCTTTTATGATGGTTTATCGTGATTTTCGCTTAATGAGGAACCTATTTATGTTGGAAAACACATCTTAAAGTTAGCCAAGGTCTTAAAGGTGAAAATGGCGCCTTGTATAGACCATTGATATGCTCAATTTGGTCCCTAAGGTGAAAAGATCCCGGGTAGGTATTGTCAATATTGGCGTCTGGCTATCCAAATTGGCGGTAGGGGTCGATTAAATATTTTGTTGGCTTACGTTCACATATTTTAGTATAAGTAAAGATTCAGGCATGTAGTAAACACCCTTAGCATTATTTTCAGCTATAATATAACCCAATGGCATGCCTGGGCGGTGCTGGGGAAAGATTTTCACTCTTATGGATATTTGCCTTTATGTTGGTTTTCTAGGCTTTTATGATGATTTATCGTGTTTTTTTGCTTAATGAGGAACCTATTTATGTTGGAAAACACATCTTAAAGTTAGACAAGGCCTTTACGGTGAAAATTATACCTTGTATAGACCAATGATATGCTCAGTTTGGTCCCTAAGGTGAAAAGATCCCGGGTAGGTATGGTCAATATTGGCGTCTGGCTATCCAAATTGGCGGTAGGGGTCGATTAAATATTTTGATTGCTTACGTTCACATATTTTAGTATAAGTATAGATTTATGCATGTAGTAAACACCCTTAGCATTATTTTGAGCTATAATATAACCCATTGGCATGCCTGGGCGGTGCTGGGGGAAGATTTTCACTCTTATGGATATTTGCCTTTACGTTGGTTTTCTAGGATTTTATGATGGTTTATCGTGTTTTCCACTTAATGAGGCACCTATTTATGTTTGAAAACACATCTTAAAGTTAGCCAAAACCTTTACGCTGAAAATGATACCTTGTATAGACTATTGATATGCTCAGTTTGGTCCCTAAGGTGAAAAGATCCCGGGTAGGTATGGTCAATATTGGCGTCTGGCTATCCAAATTGGCGGTAGGGGTCGATTAAATATTTTGTTGGCTTACGTTCACATATTTTATTATAAGTAAAGATTCAGGCATGTAGTAAACACCCTTAGCATTATTTTCAGCTATAATATAACCCAATGGCATGCCTGGGCGGTGCTGGGGAAAGATTTTCACTCTTATGGATATTTGCCTTTATGTTGGTTTTCGAGGCTTTTATGATGATTTATCGTGTTTTTTTGCTTAATGAGGAACCTATTTATGTTGGAAAACACATCTTCAAGTTAGCCAAGGCCTTTACAGTAAAAATGACACCTTGTATAGACCAATGATATCCTCAGTTTGGTCCCTAAGATGAAAAAATCCCGGGTAGGTATGGTCAATATTGGCGTCTGGCTATCCAAATTGGCGGTAGGGGTCGATTAAATATTTTGTTTGCTTACGTTCACATATTTTAGTATAAGTATAGATTCAGGCATGTAGTTAACACCCTTGGAATTATTTTGAGCTATAATATAACCCAATTGCATGCCTGGGCTGTGCTGGGGGAAGATTTTCACTCTGATGGATATTTCCCTTTATGTTGGTTTTCTAGGCTTTTATGATGTTTTATCGTGTTTTCCGCTTAATGAGGCACCTATTTATGTTGGAAAACACATCTTAAAGTTAGCCAAGGCCTTTACGGTAAAAATGATTTCTTGTATAGACTAATGATATGCTCAGTTTGGTCCCTAGGGTGAAAAGATCCGGGGTAGGTATGGTCAATATTGGCGTCTGGCTATCCAAATTGGCGGTAGGGGTCGATTAAATATTGTCTTGGCTTACGTTCACATATTTTAGTCTAAGTAAAGATTCAGGCATGTAGTAAACACCCTTAGCTTTAGTTTGAGCTATAAAATAACCCAATGGCATGCCTGGGCGGTGCTGGGGGAAGATTTTCACTCTTATGGATATTTGCCTTTATGTTGGTTTTCGAGGCTTATATGATGGTTATCGAGTTTTCCGCTTAATGAGGAACCTATTTATGTTGGAAAACACATCTTAAAGTTAGACAAGGCCTTTACAGTGAAAATGATACCTTGTATAGACCAATGATATGCTCAGTTTGGTCCCTAGGGTGAAAAGATCCGGGGTAGGTATGGTCAATATTGGCGTCTGGCTATCCAAATTGACGGTAGGGGTCGATTAAATATTTGTTTGGCTTACGTTCACATGTTTTAGTATAAGTAAAGATTCGGACATGTAGTAGACACCTTTAGCATTATTTTGTGCTATAATATAACCCAATGACATGCCTGGGCGGTGCTGGGGGAAAATTTTCACTCTTATGGATATTTGCCTTTATGTTGGTTTTCGAGGCTTATATGATGGTTTATTGTGTTTTCCGCCTAATGAGGAACCTATTTATGTTGGAAAACACATCTTAAATTTAGCCAAGGCCTTTACGGTGAAAATGACACCTTGTATAGACCATTGATATGCTCAGTTTGGTCCCTAGGGTGAAAAGATCCGGGGTATGTATGGTCAATATTGGCGTCTGGCTATCCAAATTGACGGTAGGGGTCGATTAAATATTTGTTTGGCTTACGATCACATGTTTTAGTATAAGTAAATATTCAGGCATGTAGTAAACACCCTTAGCATTATTTTGAGCTATAATATAACCCAATGGCATGCCTGGGCGGTGCTGGGTGAAGATTTTCACTCTTATGGATATTAGCCTTTATGTTGGTTTTCTAGGCTTATATTATGGTTTATCGTATTTTCCACTTAATGAGGCACCTGTTTATGTTGGAAAACACATCCTAAAGTTAACCAAGACTTTTACGCTGAAAATGATACCTTGTATAGACCAATGATATGCTCAGTTTGGTCCCTAGGATGAAAAGATCCGGGGTAGGTATGGTCAATATTGGCGTCTGGCTATCCAAATTGGCGGTACGGGTCGATTAAATATTTCTTTGGCTTACGTTCACATATTTTAGTATAAGTATAGATTCAGGCATGTAGTAAACACCCTTAGCATTATTTTGAGCTATAATATAACCCAATGGCATGCCTGGGCGGTGCCGGGTGAAGATTTTCACTCTTATGGATATTAGCCTTAATGTTGGTTTTCTAGGCTTTTATGATGTTTTATCGTGTTTTCCGCTTAATGAGGAACCTTTTTATGTTGGAAAACACATCTTAAAGTCAGCCAAGGCCTTTACGATGAAAATGACACCTTGTATAGACCAATGATATGCTCAGTTTGGTCCCTAGGGTGAAAAGATCCGGGTTTGGTATGGGACCTTCGGGTGAAGTCAATAATAAAAGTAGTTTCTTCATCGGAGTTATTTCTTTCCAATATTCTATTTAATTATTAGTATTGTATCAAAAAAGGACAATAACATGTTCTTCATTTGTCACTTGTTATTTAAGGTAACTTTGTGTCTGTATTTTTCGAACACCACCTTCATATGACCTTTCTTCTTAAAAGGGTAAGGCGTGAGGCAAATATCTTGATTCATTGTTCCGCTCTCAAGATGGTGAGTTTTCCTTTATTAGCAAACTCTCCGGGTCTTCCATTTCTGATTGGATATGCCTTTGTATTTATATTAATTATCTATATACTACACTATAATATTAGTAAAATGATTATCATTAATGACAGCATTATGTTTTATTTGAAAGAAGGTTAAAGGTCATGCAACTATAATTGATAAACATAAGTTGGTCTTTGCCTTAAAGTTGATAATTTTTTGTTTTGATAAATAAAAGGGACCTTTGGGTGAATAAAATAAGTAAATATGGGACCTTTGGGCGAATTCAAAAATAAAAATTTGTTTCTTCATCGGAATTATTTCTTTCCAATATTCTATATAATTGGTTTTTATTGTGTAGTAAGATAGTAATATGATGTTAGATGATCTGTCTATTGAAACATCCTTGGTATTATTGAATTTTATTGTGTATTAAAATGGTACTATGATGTTAGATGATCTTTCTTTTAAAACATGCTTTGTATAATTGGTTTTTATTGTGTAGTAAGATAGTACTATGATGTTAGATGATCTGTCTATTGAAACATGCTTGGAATAATTGGGTTTTTTTTGTGAAATAAGATAGTACTATGATGTTAGATGATCGATCTATTGAAACATCCTTGGTATAATTGGTTTTTATTGTGTAGTAAGATAGTACTATGATGTTAGATGGTCTGTCTAATGGCACATTCTTGATGTAATTGGTTTTTATTGTGTAGTAAGATGGTATTATGATGTCAGATGGTCTATCTATTGAAACATGCTTGATAAAATTGGTTTTTATTGGGTAGTAAGATAGTACTATGATGTTAGATGGTTTATCTATTGAAACACGCTTGGTATAATTGGTTTTTATTTTGTAGTAAAATAATGCTATGATGTCACATGGTCTCTCTATTGAAACATGCTTGATAAAATTGGTTTTTATTGGGTAGTAAGATAGTACTATGATGTTAGTTGGTCTATCTATTGAAACACGCTTTGTATAATTGGTTTTTATTGTGTAGTAAGATAGAACTATGATGTTAGGTGGTCTGTCTATTGGAACAGCCTTGGTATTATTGGTTTTTATGGTGTAGTAAGATAGTACAATGATGTAAGATGGTCTATCTAATGGCTCATGCTTGGTATCATTGGTTTATATTGTGTAGTAAGATAGTACTATGATGTTAGATGATCTGTCTATTGAAACACGCTTGGTATAATTGGTTTTTATTGTGTAGTAAGATAGTACTATGATGTTAGATGATCTGTCTATTGAAACATTCTTGGTATAATTGGTTTTTATGGTGTAGTAAGATAGTACTAAGATGTTAGATGATGTCTATTGAAACGTTGTTTTTTTTTGGTGTAGTAAGATAGTACAATGATGTTAGATGGTCTGGCTAATGGCACATTCTTGATATATTTGGTTTTTATGGTGTAGTGAGATAGTACTATAATGTTAGATTTGCTATCTATTGAACCGTGCTTGATGTAATTGTTTTTTTTTGTGTAGTGAGATAGTACTACGATTTTCTACGGTATATCTATTAAAACATGAGCTATGTTTCTTGACATACAAGGAAATAAAATATAAAATTTATACTAAATACTCTGAAACTCATTTAAGCCTAAGTTTGGCTGAAATTGATACAGCAGTTTCAAAGGAGAAGATTTTTAAAAGTAAGTCAACATGATGAATAAATTGTGAAAAGTCTTTAAAGGGCAATAACTCCTAAGGGGGTCAATTGACAATTTTGGTCAAATTGACTTATTTGTAGATCTTACTTTGCTTAACATTTTTGCTAGTAACAATTTATCTGTATCTATAATAATATTCAAGATAATAACCAAAAACTGAAAAATTTCTTTAAAATCATCAATTCAGGGGCATTATACCTGAAAAACCAGTTACCCAATTCGGCTGAAAATTTCAGGACAAGTAGACCTTGACCTTATAAATACTTTAACTTCTTGTCTTATTTGCTCTAAATGCTGGAGTTTTTGAAATATGAGCCAAAAACTGCATTTTACCCTGTGTTCTATTTTTAGCCATGACGGCCATGTTTTTTGACGAAATGGAAAATAAAACACAAACTTTATTTTATACACCCTACCGATTATTCAGTTGAAGTTTGGTTGAATTTGTTTGAGTAGTTTTAGAGAAGATTTTTTAAAGTTAGCAAATATGATGAACAAATGGTGAAAAATTGTCATTAAAGGACAATAACCCCTTAAGGAGTCAATTGACAATTTTGATTTTAAAAATTGACTATAAAGGGCAATAACTCCTAAAGGGGTCAATAAACAAATTTGGTCACATTAACTTATTTGTAGATCTTACTTTGCTGATCATTTTTGCTGTTTACAGTTTATCTTTATCTATAATAATATTCAAGATAATGACAAAAAAATGCAAAATTTCCTTAAAATTACCAATTAAGTGGCAGCAACCAAACAATGGGTTGTTTGTTTCATTTGAAAGTATCAGGGCTGATAGATCTTTACCTAATGAACATTTTTACCCCAGTCAGATTTGCTCTAAATGCTTTCGTTTTTGAGATATAAGCCAAAAACTGCATTTGACCCCTATGTTCTATTTTTAGCAATAGCGTCCAAATTTGTTGATAGATCAACACTTCAGATACAATTTATAAACTAGATACCCTAAGGAACATTCAGTTAAAGTTTGGAAGTTTTTGGCCTAGTAGTTTCAGAGGAGAAGACTTTTGTAAAAGTTAAGTAAGATTAACGAAAAATGGTTAAAAATTGACTATAAAGGGCAATAACTCCTAAAGGGGTCAATTGACAATTTTGATCACTTAACTTATTTGTAGATATTTCTTTGCCGATCATTTTTGCTGTTTACAGTTTATCTTTATCTATAATAATATTCAAGATAATGACCAAAAACTGGAAAATATCCTTAATATTACCAATTAAGTGGCAGCAACCCAACAATGGGTTGTTTGATTCATCTGAAAATATCAGGGCTGATAGAACTTGACCTAATGAACATTTTTACCCCATGTCAGATTTGCTTTAATGCTTTCGTTTTTGAGATATAAGCCAAAAACTGCATTTGACCCCTATGTTCTATTTTTAGCAATGGCAACCATGAGTTTTGATAGATCAAAACTTCGGATACAATTCATAAACTAGATACCCTAAGGAACATTCAATTAAAGTTTGGAAGTTTTTGGCCTAGTAGTTTCAGAGGAGAAGACTTTTGTAAAAGTTAATTAAGATTAACGAAAAATGGTTAAAATTTGACTATAAAGGGCAATAACTCCTAAAGGGGTCAATTGACAATTTGGTCACATTAACTTATTTGTAGATCTTACTTTGCCGATCATTTTTGCTGTTTACAGTTTATCTTTATCTATAATAATATTCAAGATAATGACCAAAAACTGGAAAATATCCTTAATATTACCAATTAAGTGGCAGCAACCCAACAATGGGTTTTTTGATTCATCTGAAAATTTCAGGGCTGATAGAACTTGACCTAATGAACATTTTTACCCCATGTCAGATTTGCTTTAATGCTTTCTAATTTGGTAGGTCACATTCATGAAATGGAAGGGGATTGTAGTCAGGAACATATCCGATATTATTTGTGAAAAAGTTATTCCATAACGGTCAACCAACTCGTGATGGCGTCCGTAAAATTTACAAAGGGATGATTTCAACTTCACCATTTGGAACTCTTGGTTTAATAGCTTCCTTGTGAGCAGCAACCCTCTATCAAGTAAATCAAGATAGGAAATGCAAGCACGGGCATATCGTTTCAATTGGGAGATATATACCCCGTATGCAGGTGGTGCTGGAATGTTGCTACTTAGAAATGGAAAATTCACAATTGGAAAGCTGAAATCATCCCTTTTGTCGTAAAGTTTTGTTTTCAACCGACCCTCATTGTCAATTTCTAGATGTTAGTCAAGATATGAAGCCGACTTAACTGTATCTGTAGTATTCTTTATCTCTAGTTCGACGGGATAGATGCGTTCCACATAGTCACCAAATTTTGAATTTTGTTTAGTGAAAGAACATCGTCTATATAGCGGAAAGTAGAGTGAAAGGATATTGCTTACTTCTTATCTTTCTTCCTAAGAAGTTCCTTCATGATGTCAGCCTCATAATAATAACGAACAAGTCGGCAAGTAAAGGGGCACAGTTTGTTCCCATTGGAATGCCTACAGTCTGTTGAAAAACAGTACACAAAAAATAGGTCCAGAATTTTATTTAGGATCAAAACACCCTGTTTATAATGTAAATTTAACTGTTTGATTAAATTGTCCGTCTCGATCTGTCTTTTAAGTTTCATAGCAATAGTCTCAGGTACATGTTTTCTTATACATGTACATGTGTATATATTGAACCTATTTCTAAGTCGCAATTAAAAAGAAATAGTAAGGTACTCAATTTTATTATGAAATAAAAAATAAAAATAACTTTTAGAATTTGAAAATGTGTAGGTAGGAAAGAGCGATCTTAAACTTAAATCTTTCTTAGAATGGGAATATATGACAGAATTATAACACAAAGAACACTTTTGTATTCCGCATTTCTCAGCTTCTTACCTAGTGCACATCACTTTCATATTAGTATGGAAAAGAAAAAGCTAATTGTTTTTGATTCGTTTTCCGTTCTATCCTGTCTGACTTGTGAAAATCTGCTGAAAAATAAGGAAGACAGCGATACTTAGTAGGATGGGTTTTTGTAAAGCTGTGGTCACACCTTAACGGATATCACGAACGGACGCCTAACGAATGAATATAAAAGTTGTCCGTTGACAAAATTGTTATCGTTGGGAGTCCGTTGATGTACTGACCAAATACAACGGACGCGTAACGAATGCATAACGTATGTAACTAAACCTATGTAAGAAGAAAGAGCGATCACCAACAGAATATCAACATTAATAAAGTGCTGCACCAAGAGCGCGTACTACGCCAGTCACCTTTCAACAAATAAAGTTCCATAACCTAAATACTTGTTAAAATACTAAAGGAGTGTTATTTTACAGATGTAAACCAGTCACCAAAATTTCAAGAAAAGAGCTAATACAACTTTAGAGTAATGAACAAAAAGTGGGAAATCCCCACTGAGTTATGAAAGTACAATCACTCAGAAAAGTAAAATCTAAAACCATTAGATACAAACAACCAAAATTTCATATAAACGGCTCCAAATATTAAATAATTGTTGTGCAAAACTGGAAAACCACCCTTTTTAATGAATACAAGCTCAAGTTTGGAAGTAAATTATAAAATTTATAAAAATTGAAAGGGACCTGATGTCAATAGATATCGACAATTCACCATATCAGAATTAAAACTGTTTTTGATTATTCAATTATTGTCTTGGAAAAGGCCATTTTTTATTTAATAAAAACCCAATAACCCGAAGACGTAAAATCTAAAATTTATAAAAGTTTCATGCAAATTGGTTTAAGTGCTAAGTTATTGTCTGACATGTTTACGACGGGTGTACAGACAAACCGACGGACAGAGGGACACATAGATAGACGGACATTTGGATACCATTATACCTCTAGAAACGGGCATAGTTATATATGTCGTGTACATGTTCTTATTTTGTTCAGGTTATTACTTGTACAAACATTTTATACTAGTAACTACTTGTATGAAGCCACCATATACGTTATTACTATACAAATTATTATTACAATGTTTACTGAGAAAAAGATAATAACTTGTACAAGAAATCGTTTCCCTTTTAACAAATAACTTATCACTTAGACATAAAGGTATAAACTTTAAAACATGTGTGTACTTTTTGAATAACAAATATATAAGCAAAACTTAAAAACAAGTCAAAACTTCAGAGTAAAGATGGAAAACAGTGTAGAAAAAAAATCAAGAAATAATTAAATCTAGTAATTCGCTTTCACAAGCGTAAGATAGTACAGAGAGAATATTAGTAATGTAAAGGAGTTCAAATTCAGTTCCAAAAAGACAGCACTTTAAAGATATTTCGTATGAAAGAATGATGTTTTGAATGCACCAGTAGTTAAAAAACACATTCGTGCAGGAGACCAATTGTTATACGACCGTTAAAATTGAAAATTGTTCGGTCGTATATTGGTATGACGTTGGCGTCGTCGTCCAAAGACATTTTGTGTTCGCACTATAACTTTAGTAAAAGTAAATAGAAATCTATGAAATTTAAACACAAGTGGTATGGCCATAAAAGAAAGTTTGGGATTGATTTTGGAAGTTTTATTCCTAACAGTTTAGGAATTAGGGGCCAAAAAGGCCCCAATAAACATTTTTCTTGTTTATTGTAGTAAAAGTAAATAGAAATCTATGAAATTTTAACACTAGGTTTATGACTATAAAAGGAAGGTTGGGATTGATTTTGGGAGTTTTAGTTCCAACAGTTTACGAATTAGGGGCCAAAAAAGGTCCCAAATAAGCATTTTCTTGGTTTTTGCACAATAACTTTAGTATAAGTAAATAGAATTATATGAATTTTAACACAAGGTTTATGACCACAAAAGTTTTGGTCCCAACAGTTTACGAATTAGGGGCTAATTATTGGGGTTCTTTGATATGTCAAATCTAACCGTGAATTTAGATTCTAATTTTTGGTCCTGTTTTCAAATTGGTCAACATTAAGGTCCAAAGGGTCCAAAATTAGAGTTAGTTTGATTTTAACAGAAATTGAATTCTTGGGGTTCTTTGGTATGCTGATTCTAAACCTGTACTTAGATCGTTTTTATTATGGGCCCAGTTTTCAAGTTGGTTCAAATTGGGGACCAAAATTAAATTTGTCTGATTTCAACAAAAATTGAATATGTGGGGTTCATCAATATGCCGAATTTTACCATGTGGAGCATCTGGTTTATATTGTGCAGTTGATATAAGAGTTATGCCTTCCGCCTTTACCTGATTCACATCATTATGGTATGGTCATTGATAAGAAAGATAAAAAGTTTGTTTGTGCTTGATCTATTTGTGCGGGCGGATTAACCTGTCTACTGGAGTTTTTCTGAAAAAGGAGACAACGATAGTTTTGTTTTGTTTTGTAAGAATTAGTCTGTGTATAACTTGTACTTCTACTATGATTTTGTGACGTTATTGGTAGAAAATCGTAAGTTAGTTTGTTTTTGTTATAAAACAAAATGACTTAAAATTTAAATGTGAATAGGTAGGAAAAAGCGATCGTCAATCTAATTTATTTTTAGTAAGGAGTTTATGACAGAACGAATACATTTTGAAAATTTCAATATTTTTCCTTTTTCAGATCTTAACTTTAATGTACTTCACTATCATTATTGTTATGCACACTATAATATTCGTGGTGGAAAAATAACGACTTGTATACAATGTAACTTCCAGCGTTTTAAAATGATTCTTAATATTTAAATTTGTTTCCAAGTAATCATATTTATTCTATATCAAATGTTCATATTTTGTGAATAAGAAAAACCTTTTGCTGATCTTATTTCTGTCAGTAAAAAGACGCTTATAATTTTATCGGGTGCAGGTAGGAAATAGCGGTCAAAGTATGTTAGTATGGGTATAATGACAAAATAAATCAAAAAGAAGATTTTTTGCATTACGTTTTTTTAACTTATTTGTTAAGAAAGTGCAATTTTTAGTTAGTCCAATGATTTAAGAATTTAAAAGTGTAAAAGTAGGAAGGAACGCTCGTCAACCTGTCCTCTGTTCTAAATGTGTTTAGGATAATTTCAAATATGTTAACACACATTTCTAAGTAACTGTAATAACGTAAACATTTCTGGAATGTCAACATTTTTTATGAGCTCTATAGAATAAAAGAAAAAAAGTGATAACAAAACTGGTGTCTAAGGGGGTAGTAATATGGCATTATCAAAACACATTTCTAAGTAAATACATTTGAGTAAATACTGTCTTAAATATTTAAATGATCGAGATATGTTTCAGAATTTTAGTGTTTAGGACTGAAACAAACACTTCAAAAGTAACCACGATCCTAAACACAACCTAAAACGCTTGTAAACATGATCATGATGATTAGAACTAACACATGGTTACATTAAAAAAAAACAGTACACATAAATCAGGTCCAGAATTGTTTGATAAATCATTTCACTGTGATAAATTTACTCTGACACTATGTCTATAGGCCACAGTACCATTATTCCTACAGAATAAATCACTTGACTGTGATAGATCGACTCTGACACCACGTCTATAGGCCACATTGACATTTTTGTTACAGGATAAATCATCTGACTGTGATAGATTAACTCTGACATCATGTCTATAGGTCACAGTATCATTATTGTTACAGGAGATATCATCTGACTGTAATAGATTGACTCTGACACTATGTCTATTGACAACAGTACCACTAGTGGTACAGGATAAATCATCTGACTGTGATATATTTACTCTGACGCCATTTCTTTTGGTCAAGGTATCATTATTGTTACAGGAAAAATCATCTGACTGTGATAGATTTACTCTGACACCATGTCCATAGGTCACAGTATCATTATTGTTACTGGATAAATCATCTGGCTGTGATAGATTGACTCTTACACCATGTCTATAGGTCACAGTATCATTATTATTACGGGATAAATCATCTGACTGTGATAAATTGACTCTGACACCATGTCTATAGGCCACAGTACCATTATTGCTACAGAATAAATCACCTGACTGTGATAGATTGACTCTGA
This sequence comes from Mytilus trossulus, assembly GCF_036588685.1. Lineage (NCBI taxonomy): Eukaryota > Metazoa > Mollusca > Bivalvia > Mytilida > Mytilidae > Mytilus > Mytilus trossulus. The sequence continues at coordinate 7,058,082 of NC_086377.1, forward strand.
CACCACGTCTATAGGCCACAGTGCCATTTTTGTAACAGGATAAATCATCTGACTGTGATAGATTGACTATGACACCATGTCTATAGGCCACAGTACCATTTTTTATAAAGGATAAATCATCTGACTGTGATAGATTGACTCTTACAATATGTCTATAGGTCAAAGTATCATTATTGTTACAGGATAAATCATCTGACTGTGATAGATTGATTCTTACACTATGTCTATATGTCACAGTATCATCATTGTTACAGGATAAATCATCTGACTGTGATAGATTGATTCTGACAATTTGTCTATAGGTCACAGTATCATCATTGTTACAGGAGAAATCATCTGACTGTGATAAATTGACTCTGACACCATGTCTATAGGTCAGTGTATCATTATTGTTACGGGATAAATAATCTGACTGTGATAGATTGACTCTGACACCATGTCTTTAGGTCACAGTATCATTATTATTACGGGATAAATCATCTGACTGTGATAGATTGACTGTGACACCATTTCTATCGGTCAAGATATCATTTTTGTTACAGGATAAATCATCTGACTGTGATAGATTGACTCTGACACCATGTCTATAGGTCACAGTGTCATTATTGTTACGGGATAAATAATCTGACTGTGATAGATTGACTCTGACATCATGTCTATAGGTGACAGTATCATTATTGTTACAGGATAAATCTTCTGACTGTGATGGATTGACTCTGACACTATGTCTATTGGCCACAGTACCACTAGTGGTACAGGATAAATCATCTGACTGTGATAGATTTACTCTGACGCCATTTCTTTTGGTCAAGGTATCATTATTGTTACAGGAAAAATCATCTGACTGTGATAGATTGACTCTGACACCATGTCTATAGGTCACAGTATCATTATTGTTACGGGATAAATCAACTGACTGTGATAGATTGACTCTGACATCATGTCTATAGGTGACAGTATCATTATTGTTACAGGATAAATCATCTGACTGTGATGGATTGACTCTGACACTATGTCTATTGACCACAGTACCACTAGTGGTACAGGATAAATCATCTGACTGTGATAGATTTACTCTGACGCCATTTCTATTTGTCATGGTATCATTATTGTTACAGGATAAATCATCTGACTGTGATAGATTGACTCTGACACCATGTCTATAGGTCACAGTATCATTATTGTTACGGATAAATAATCTGACTGTGATAGATTGACTCTGACACCATGTCTATAGGTCACAGTATCATTATTATTACGGGATAAATCAACTGACAGATATAGATTGACTTTGTTACCACGTCTTTAGGCCACAGTGACACTATGTCTACAGGTCACAGTATCATTAATGCTATAGGATTAACCATCTGACTGTGATAGATTGTCTCTGACATCATGTCTATAGGTGACAGTATCATTATTGTTACAAGATAAATCATCTGACTGTGATAGATTAATTCTGACACCATGTTTATAAGTCACAGTATCATTATTATTACAGGATATATCATCTGACTGTGATAGATTGACTCTGACACTATGTCTATTGGCCACAGTACCACTAGTGGTACAGGATAAATCATCTGACTGTGATAGATTTACTCTGAATCCATTTCTTTTGGTCAAGGTATCATAATGGTTACAGGAAAAATCATCTGATTGTGATAGATTGACTCTGACACCATGTCTATAGTTCACAGTATCATTATTGGTACGAGATAAATCATCTGACTGTGATAGATTGACTCTGACATCATGTCTATAATTCACAGTATCATTATTGTTACAGGATAAATCATATGACTGTGATATATTGACTCTGACATCATGTCTATAGGTGACAGTATCATTATTGTTACAGGATAAATCATCTGACTGTGATGGATTGACTCTGATACTATGTCTATTGGCCACAGTACAACTAGTGGTACAGGATAAATCATTTGACTGTGATAGATTTACTCTGACGCCATTTCTATTGGTCAAGGTATCATTATTGTTACATGATAAATCATCTGACTGTGATAGATTGACTCTGACACCATGTCTATAGGTCACAGTATCATTATTGTTACGCGATAAATAATCTGACTGTGATAGATTCACTCTGACACCATGTCTATAGGTCACAGTATCATTATTGTTACGGGATAAATCACCTGACAGTGATAGATTGACTCTGACACCACGTCTATAGGCCACAGTACCATTTTTGTTACAGGATAAATCATCTGACTGTGATAGATGGACTCTGATACTATGTCTATACGTCAAAGTATCTTATTGTTACAGGATAAATCATCTTGCTGTGATAGATTGATTCTGACACTATGTCTATAGCTCACAGTATCATTCTTGTTATAGGATAAACCATCTGACTGTGATAGATTGTCTCTGACATCATGTCTATAGGTGACAGTATCATTATTGTTACAAGATAAATCATCTGACTGTGATAGATTAACTCTGACACCATGTTTATAAGTCACAGTATCATTATTATTACAGGATATATCATCTGACTGTGATAGATTGACTCTGACACTATGTCTATTGGCCACAGTACCACTAGTGGTACAGGATAAATCATCTGACTGTGATAGATTTACTCTGACGCCATTTCTTTTGGTCAAGGTATCATAATGGTTACAGGAAAAATCATCTGACTGTGATAGATTGACTCTGACACCATGTCTATAGGTCACAGTATCATTATTGTTACGGGATAAATCATCTGACTGTGATAGATTGACTCTGAAATCATGTCTATAGGTGACAGTATCATTATTGTTACAGGATAAATCATCTGACTGTGATAGATTGACTCTGACACTATGTCTATTGGCCACAGTACAACTAGTGGTACAGGATAAATCATCTGACTGTGATAGATTTACTCTGACGCCATTTCTATTGGTCAAGGTATCATTATTGTTACAGGATAAATCATCTAACTGTGATAGATTGACTCTAACACCATGTCTATTGGTCACAGTATCATTATTGTTACGCGATAAATAATCTGACTGTGATAGATTCACTCTGAAACCATGTCTATAGGTCACAATATCATTATTATTACGGGATAAATCAACTGACAGTGATAGATTGACTCAGACACCACGTCTATAGGCCACAGTACCATTTTTGTTACAGGATAAATCATCTGACTGTGATAGATGGACTCTGATACTATGTCTATACGTCAAAGTATCTTATTGTTACAGGATAAATCATCTGGCTGTGATAGATTGATTCTGACACTATGTCTATAGCTCACAGTATTGTGATATGTTTACTCTGACGCCATTTCTTTTGGTCAAGATATCATTATTGTTACAGGATAATTCTTTGGACTGTGATAGATTGTCTCTGACACCATGTCTATAGGTCACAGTATCATTATTGTTACGGGATAAATCATCTGACTGTGATAGATTGACTCTTACACGATGTCTATAGGTCACAGTATCATTATTATTACGGGATAAATCATCTGACTGTGATAAATTGATTATGACACTATGTCTATAGGCCACAGTACCAGTATTGCTAGAGAATAAATCACCTGACTGTGATAGATTGACTCTGACACCACGTCTATATGCCACAGTGCCATTTTTGTAACAGGACAAATCATCTGACTGTGATAGATTGACTATGACACCATGTCTATAGGCCACAGTACCGTTTTTGTTACAGGATAAATCATCTGACTGTGATAGATTGACTCTAACACTATGTCTATAGGTCAAAGTATCATTATTGTTACAGGATAAATCATCTGACTGTGATAGATTGATTCTGACACTATGTCTATAGGTCACAGTATCATTATTGTTACAGGATAAATCATCTGACTTGTGATAGATTGACTCTGACACCATGTCTATAGGTCATAGTATCATTATTGTTACGGGATAAATAATCTGACTGTGATAGATTGACTGTGACACCATGTCTATAGGTCACAGTATCGTTATTATTACGGGATAAATCATCTGACTGTGATAGATTGACTCTGACACCATTTCTATTGGTCACAGTATCATTATTGTTATAGGATAAATCATCTGACTGTGATAGATTAACTCTGACATCATGTCCATAGGTGACAGTATCATTATTGTTACAAGATAAATCATCTGACTGTGATAGATTGACTCTGACACCATGTTTATAGGTCACAGTATCATTATTGTTACAGGATATATCATTTGACTGTGATAGATTGACTCTGACACTATGTCTATAGGCCACAGTATCATTATTGTTACAGGATAAATCATCTGACTGTGATAGATTGTCTCTGACATTATGTCTATAGGTGACAGTATCATTATTGTTACAGGATAAATCATATGACTGTGATAGATTGACTCTGACACTATGTCTATTGGCCACAGTACCACTAGTGGTACAGGATAAATCATCTGACTGAGATAGATTTACTCTGACGCCATTTCTATTGGTCAAGGTATCATTATTGTTACAGGATAAATCATCTGTCTGTGACAGATTGACTCTGACACCACGTCCATAGGTCAGAGTATCATTATTGTTACGGGATAAATAAACTGACTGTGATAGATTGACTCTGACACCATGTCTATAGGTCAGAGTATCATTATTATTACGGGATAAATCATCTGACAGTGATAGATTGACTCTGACACCATGTTTATAGGTCACAGTATCATTATTGTTACGGGATAAATCATCTGACTGTCATAGATTGACCCTTACACCATGTCTATAGGCCACAGTATCATTATTATTACGGGATAAATCATCTGACTGTGATAAATTGACACTGACACTATGTCTATAGGCCACAGTAGCATTATTGCTACAGGATAAATCACCTGATTGTGATAGATTGACTCTGACACCACGTCTGTAGGCAACAGTGCCATTTTTGTTACAGGATAAATCATCTGACTGTGATAGATTGACTCTGACACCATGTCTATAGTTCACAGTATCATTATTGTTACGGGATAAATCATCTGACTGTGATAGATTTACTCTGACATCATGTTTATAGGTGACGGTTTCATTATTGTTACAGGATAAATCATCTGACTGTCATGGGATGACTCTGACACTATGTCTATTGGCCACAGTACCACTTGTGGTACAGGATAAATCATCTGACTGTGATAGATTTACTCTGACGCCATTTTCTATTGGTCAAGGTATCATTATTGTTACAGGATAAATCATCTGACTGTGATAGATTGACTCTGACACCATGTCTATAGGTCACAGTATCATTATTGTTACGCGATAAATAATCTGACTGTGATAGATTCACTCTGACACAATGTCTATAGGTCACAGTATCATTATTATTACGGGATAAATCATCTGACTGTGATAGATTGACTATGGCACGATGTCTATAGGCCACAGTACCAGTTTTGTTACAGGATAAATCATCTGACTGTGATAGATGGACTCTGACACTATGTCTATACGTCAAAGTATCTTATTGTTACAGGATAAATCATCTGACTGTTATAGATTGACTCTGACACTGTGTCTATAGGTCACATTATCCTTATTGTTACAGGATAAATCATCTGGCTGTGATAGATTGATTCTGACACTATGTCTATAGCTCACAGTATTGTGATATGTTTACTCTGACGCCATTTCTTTTGGTCAAGGTATCATTATTGTTACAGGATAATTCATCGGACTGTGATAGATTGACTCTGACACCATGTCTATAGGTCACAGTATCATTATTGTTACGGGATAAATCATCTGACTGTGATAGATTGACTCTTACACCATGTCTATAGGTCACAGTATCATTATTATTACGGGATTAATCATCTGTCTGTGATAAATTGACTCTGACACTATATCTATAGGCCACAGTACCATTATTGCTACAGAATAAATCACCTGACTGTGATAGATTGACTCTGACACCACGTGTATAGGCCACAGTGCCATTTTTGTTACAGGATAAATTTTCTGATGGTGATAGATTGACTATGACACCATGTCTATAGGCCACAGTACCATTTTTGTTACAGGATAAATCCTCTGACTGTGATAGATTGACTCTGACACTATGTCTATAGGTCAAAGTATCATTATTGTTACAGGATAAATCATCTGACTGTGATAGATTGATTCTGACACTATGTCTATAGGTCACAGTATCATTATTTTTACAGGATAAATCATCTGACTGTGATAGATTGACTCTAACACCATGTGTATAGGTCACAGTATCATTATTGTTACGGGATAAATAATCTGACTGTGATATATTGACTCTGACACCATGTCTATAGGTCACAGTATCGTTATTATTACGGGATAAATCATCTGACTGTGATAGATTGACTCTGACACCATTTCTATTGGTCACAGTATCATTATTGTTATAGGATAAATCATCTGACTGTGATAGATTGTCTCTGACATCATGTGTATAGGTGACAGTATCATTATTGTTACGGGATAAATCATCTGACTGTGATAGATTGACTCTTACACCATGTCTATAGGTGGCAGTATCATTATTATTACGGGATAAATCATTTCACTGTGATAAATTTACTCTGACAATATGTCTATAGGCCACAGTACCATTATTGCTACAGAATAAATCACTTGACTGTGATATATCGACTCCGACACCACGTCTATAGGCCACAGTGCCATTTTTGTTACAGGATAAATCATCTGACTGTGATAGATTAACTCTGACATCATGTCTATAGTCACAGTATCATTATTGTTACAGGAGATATCATCTGACTGTAATAGATTGACTCTGACACTATGTCTATTGACAATAGTACCACTAGTGGTACAGGATAAATCATCTGACTGTGATATATTTACTCTGACGCCATTTCTTTTGGTCAAGGTATCATTATTGTTACAGGAAAAATCATCTGACTGTGATAGATTGACTCTGACACCATGTCTATAGGTCACAGTATCATTATTGTTACGGGATAAATCATCTGACTGTGATAGATTGACTCTTACACCATGTCTATAGGTCACAGTATCATTATTATTACGGGATAAATCATCTGACTGTGATAAATTGACTCTGACATCATGTCTATAATTCACAGTTTCATTATTGTTACAGGATAAATCATATGACTGTGATAGATTGACTCTGACATCATGTCTATAGGTCACAGTATCATTATTGTTACAGGATAAATCATCGGACTGTGATAGATTGACTCAGACAACATGTCTATAGGTCACAGTATCATTATTTTTCCGGGATAAATCATCTGACTGTGATAGATTGACTCTTACACCATGTCTATAGGTCACAGTATCATCATTGTTACAGGATAAATCATCTGACTCTGATAAATTGACTCTGACGACATGTCTATAGGTCACAGTATCATTATTGTTACGGGATAAATAATCTGACTGTGATAGATTGACTCTGAATCCATTTCTATTGGTGAAGGTATCATTATTGTTACAGGATAAATCATCTGACTGTGATAGATTGACTCTGACACCATGTCTATAGGTCATAGTATCATTATTGTTACGGGATAAATATTCTGACTGTGATAGATTGACTCTGACACCATGTCTATAGGTCATAGTATCATTATTGTTACGGGATAAATATTCTGACTGTGATAGATTGACTCTGACACCATGTCTATAGGTCAAAGTATCATTATTATTACGGGATAAATCATCTGACTGTGATAGATTGACTCTTACACCATGTCTATAGGTGACAGTATCATTATTATTACGGGATAAATCATCTGACTGTGATAGATTGACTCTGACACCAAGTCTATAGGCCACAGTACCATTTTTGTTACAGGATCAATCATATGACTGTGATAGATTGACTCTGACACCATTTCTATTGGTCAAGGTATCATTATTGTTACAGGATAAATCATCGGACTGTGATAGATTGATTCTGACACTATGTCTATAGGTCACAGTATCATTATTGTTACAGGATAAATCATCTGACTGTGATAGATTGACTCTGACACCATGTCTATAGGTCACAGTATCATTATTATTACGGGATAAATCATCTGACTGTGATAAATTGACTCTGACACCAAGTCTATAGGCCACAGTACCATTTTTGTTACAGGATAAATCATCTGACTGTGATAGATGGACTCTGATACTATGTCTATACGTCAAAGTATCTTATTGTTACAGGATAAATCATCTTGCTGTGATAGATTGATTCTGACACTATGTCTATAGCTCACAGTATCATTCTTGTTATAGGATAAACCATCTGACTGTGATAGATTGTCTCTGACATCATGTCCATAGGTGACAGTATCATTATTGTTACAAGATAAATCATCTGACTGTGATAGATTAACTCTGACACCATGTTTATAAGTCACAGTATCATTATTATTACAGGATATATCATCTGACTGTGATAGATTGACTCTGACACTATGTCTATTGGCCACAGTACCACTAGTGGTACAGGATAAATCATCTGACTGTGATAGATTTACTCTGACGCCATTTCTTTTGGTCAAGGTATCATAATGGTTACAGGAAAAATCATCTGACTGTGATAGATTGACTCTGACACCATGTCTATAGGTCACAGTATCATTATTGTTACGGGATAAATCATCTGATTGTGATAGATTGACTCTGACATCATGTCTATAGGTGACAGTATCATTATTGTTACAGGATAAATCATCTGACTGTGATAGATTGACTCTGACACTATGTCTATTGGCCACAGTACAACTAGTGGTACAGGATAAATCATCTGACTGTGATAGATTTACTCTGACGCCATTTCTATTGGTCAAGGTATCATTATTGTTACAGGATAAATCATCTAACTGTGATAGATTGACTCTAACACCATGTCTATTGGTCACAGTATCATTATTGTTACGCGATAAATAATCTGACTGTGATAGATTCACTCTGAAACCATGTCTATAGGTCACAATATCATTATTATTACGGGATAAATCAACTGACAGTGATAGATTGACTCAGACACCACGTCTATAGGCCACAGTACCATTTTTGTTACAGGATAAATCATCTGACTGTGATAGATGGACTCTGATACTATGTCTATACGTCAAAGTATCTTATTGTTACAGGATAAATCATCTGGCTGTGATAGATTGATTCTGACACTATGTCTATAGCTCACAGTATTGTGATATGTTTACTCTGACGCCATTTCTTTTGGTCAAGATATCATTATTGTTACAGGATAATTCTTTGGACTGTGATAGATTGTCTCTGACACCATGTCTATAGGTCACAGTATCATTATTGTTACGGGATAAATCATCTGACTGTGATAGATTGACTCTTACACGATGTCTATAGGTCACAGTATCATTATTATTACGGGATAAATCATCTGACTGTGATAAATTGATTCTGACACTATGTCTATAGGCCACAGTACCAGTATTGCTAGAGAATAAATCACCTGACTGTGATAGATTGACTCTGACACCACGTCTATATGCCACAGTGCCATTTTTGTAACAGGACAAATCATCTGACTGTGATAGATTGACTATGACACCATGTCTATAGGCCACAGTACCGTTTTTGTTACAGGATAAATCATCTGACTGTGATAGATTGACTCTAACACTATGTCTATAGGTCAAAGTATCATTATTGTTACAGGATAAATCATCTGACTGTGATAGATTGATTCTGACACTATGTCTATAGAACACAGTATCATTATTGTTACAGGATAAATCATCTGACTTGTGATAGATTGACTCTGACACCATGTCTATAGGTCATAGTATCATTATTGTTACGGGATAAATAATCTGACTGTGATAGATTGACTGTGACACCATGTCTATAGGTCACAGTATCGTTATTATTACGGGATAAATCATCTGACTGTGATAGATTGACTCTGACACCATTTCTATTGGTCACAGTATCATTATTGTTATAGGATAAATCATCTGACTGTGATAGATTAACTCTGACATCATGTCCATAGGTGACAGTATCATTATTGTTACAAGATAAATCATCTGACTGTGATAGATTGACTCTGACACCATGTTTATAGGTCACAGTATCATTATTGTTACAGGATATATCATTTGACTGTGATAGATTGACTCTGACACTATGTCTATAGGCCACAGTATCATTATTGTTACAGGATAAATCATCTGACTGTGATAGATTGTCTCTGACATTATGTCTATAGGTGACAGTATCATTATTGTTACAGGATAAATCATATGACTGTGATAGATTGACTCTGACACTATGTCTATTGGCCACAGTACCACTAGTGGTACAGGATAAATCATCTGACTGAGATAGATTTACTCTGACGCCATTTCTATTGGTCAAGGTATCATTATTGTTACAGGATAAATCATCTGTCTGTGACAGATTGACTCTGACACCACGTCCATAGGTCAGAGTATCATTATTGTTACGGGATAAATAAACTGACTGTGATAGATTGACTCTGACACCATGTCTATAGGTCAGAGTATCATTATTATTACGGGATAAATCATCTGACAGTGATAGATTGACTCTGACACCATGTTTATAGGTCACAGTATCATTATTGTTACGGGATAAATCATCTGACTGTCATAGATTGACTCTTACACCATGTCTATAGGCCACAGTATCATTATTATTACGGGATAAATCATCTGACTGTGATAAATTGACACTGACACTATGTCTATAGGCCACAGTAGCATTATTGCTACAGGATAAATCACCTGATTGTGATAGATTGACTCTGACACCACGTCTGTAGGCAACAGTGCCATTTTTGTTACAGGATAAATCATCTGACTGTGATAGATTGACTATGACACCATGTTTATAGGCCACAGTATCCTGATTGTTACAGGATAAATCATCTGACTGTGATAGATTGACTCTGACACTATGTCTATGGGCCACAGTACCACTAGTGGTACAGGATAAATCATCTGACTGTGATAGATTGACTCTGACACCATGTCTATAGTTCACAGTATCATTATTGTTACGGGATAAATCATCTGACTGTGATAGATTGACTCTGACATCATGTTTATAGGTGACGGTTTCATTATTGTTACAGGATAAATCATCTGACTGTCATGGGATGACTCAGACACTATGTCTATTGGCCACAGTACCACTTGTGGTACAGGATAAATCATCTGACTGTGATAGATTTACTCTGACGCCATTTTCTATTGGTCAAGGTATCATTATTGTTACAGGATAAATCATCTGACTGTGATAGATTGACTCTGACACCATGTCTATAGGTCACAGTATCATTATTGTTACGCGATAAATAATCTGACTGTGATAGATTCACTCTGACACAATGTCTATAGGTCACAGTATCATTATTATTACGGGATAAATCATCTGACTGTGATAGATTGACTATGGCACGATGTCTATAGGCCACAGTACCAGTTTTGTTACAGGATAAATCATCTGACTGTGATAGATGGACTCTGACACTATGTCTATACGTCAAAGTATCTTATTGTTACAGGATAAATCATCTGACTGTTATAGATTGACTCTGACACTGTGTCTATAGGTCACATTATCCTTATTGTTACAGGATAAATCATCTGGCTGTGATAGATTGATTCTGACACTATGTCTATAGCTCACAGTATTGTGATATGTTTACTCTGACGCCATTTCTTTTGGTCAAGGTATCATTATTGTTACAGGATAATTCATCGGACTGTGATAGATTGACTCTGACACCATGTCTATAGGTCACAGTATCATTATTGTTACGGGATAAATCATCTGACTGTGATAGATTGACTCTTACACCATGTCTATAGGTCACAGTATCATTATTATTACGGGATTAATCATCTGTCTGTGATAAATTGACTCTGACACTATATCTATAGGCCACAGTACCATTATTGCTACAGAATAAATCACCTGACTGTGATAGATTGACTCTGACACCACGTGTATAGGCCACAGTGCCATTTTTGTTACAGGATAAATTTTCTGATGGTGATAGATTGACTATGACACCATGTCTATAGGCCACAGTACCATTTTTGTTACAGGATAAATCCTCTGACTGTGATAGATTGACTCTGACACTATGTCTATAGGTCAAAGTATCATTATTGTTACAGGATAAATCATCTGACTGTGATAGATTGATTCTGACACTATGTCTATAGGTCACAGTATCATTATTTTTACAGGATAAATCATCTGACTGTGATAGATTGACTCTAACACCATGTCTATAGGTCACAGTATCATTATTGTTACGGGATAAATAATCTGACTGTGATATATTGACTCTGACACCATGTCTATAGGTCACAGTATCGTTATTATTACGGGATAAATCATCTGACTGTGATAGATTGACTCTGACACCATTTCTATTGGTCACAGTATCATTATTGTTATAGGATAAATCATCTGACTGTGATAGATTGTCTCTGACATCATGTGTATAGGTGACAGTATCATTATTGTTACGGGATAAATCATCTGACTGTGATAGATTGACTCTTACACCATGTCTATAGGTGGCAGTATCATTATTATTACGGGATAAATCATTTCACTGTGATAAATTTACTCTGACACTATGTCTATAGGCCACAGTACCATTATTGCTACAGAATAAATCACTTGACTGTGATATATCGACTCCGACACCACGTATATAGGCCACAGTGCCATTTTTGTTACAGGATAAATCATCTGACTGTGATAGATTAACTCTGACATCATGTCTATAGTCACAGTATCATTATTGTTACAGGAGATATCATCTGACTGTAATAGATTGACTCTGACACTATGTCTATTGACAATAGTACCACTAGTGGTACAGGATAAATCATCTGACTGTGATATATTTACTCTGACGCCATTTCTTTTGGTCAATGTATCATTATTGTTACAGGAAAAATCATCTGACTGTGATAGATTGACTCTGACACCATGTCTATAGGTCACAGTATCATTATTGTTACGGGATAAATCATCTGACTGTGATAGATTGACTCTTACACCATGTCTATAGGTCACAGTATCATTATTATTACGGGATAAATCATCTGACTGTGATAAATTGACTCTGACATCATGTCTATAATTCACAGTTTCATTATTGTTACAGGATAAATCATATGACTGTGATAGATTGACTCTGACATCATGTCTATAGGTCACAGTATCATTATTGTTACAGGATAAATCATCGGACTGTGATAGATTGACTCAGACAACATGTCTATAGGTCACAGTATCATTATTTTTCCGGGATAAATCATCTGACTGTGATAGATTGACTCTTACACCATGTCTATAGGTCACAGTATCATCATTGTTACAGGATAAATCATCTGACTCTGATAAATTGACTCTGACGACATGTCTATAGGTCACAGTATCATTATTGTTACGGGATAAATAATCTGACTGTGATAGATTGACTCTGAATCCATTTCTATTGGTGAAGGTATCATTATTGTTACAGGATAAATCATCTGACTGTGATAGATTGACTCTGACACCATGTCTATAGGTCATAGTATCATTATTGTTACGGGATAAATATTCTGACTGTGATAGATTGACTCTGACACCATGTCTATAGGTCATAGTATCATTATTGTTACGGGATAAATATTCTGACTGTGATAGATTGACTCTGACACCATGTCTATAGGTCAAAGTATCATTATTATTACGGGATAAATCATCTGACTGTGATAGATTGACTCTTACACCATGTCTATAGGTGACAGTATCATTATTATTACGGGATAAATCATCTGACTGTGATAGATTGACTCTGACACCAAGTCTAAAGGCCACAGTACCATTTTTGTTACAGGATCAATCATATGACTGTGATAGATTGACTCTGACACCATTTCTATTGGTCAAGGTATCATTATTGTTACAGGATAAATCATCGGACTGTGATAGATTGATTCTGACACTATGTCTATAGGTCACAGTATCATTATTGTTACAGGATAAATCATCTGACTGTGATAGATTGACTCTGACACCATGTCTATAGGTTACAGTATCATTATTATTACGGGATAAATCATCTGACTGTGATAAATTGACTCTGACACCAAGTCTATAGGCCACAGTACCATTTTTGTTACAGGATAAATCATCTGACTGTGAAAGATTTACTCTGACACTATGTCTATAGGTCACAGTATCCTTATTGTTACAGGATAAATCATCTGACTGTGATATATTGACTCTGACAGTATGTCTATAGGTCACAGTATCATTATTGTTACAGGATAAATCATCTGACTGTGATAGATTGACTCTCACACTATGTATATTGGCCAAAGTACCATTATTGGTACAAGATAAATCATCTGACTGTAATAGATTTACTCTGACACCATTTCTATTGGTCAAGGTATCATTATTGTTACAGGATAAATCATCGGACTGTGATAGATAGACTCTGACAATATGTCTATAGGTCAAAGTATCATTATTGTTACAGGATAAATCATCTGACTGTGATAGACTGATTCTTACACTATGTCTATAACTCACAGTATCATCATTGTTACAGGATAAATCATCTGACTGTGATAGATTGATTCTGACACTATGTCTATAGGTCACAGTATCATCATTGTTACAGGATAAATCATCTGACTATGATAAATTGACTCTGACACCATGTCTATAGGTCAAAGTATCATTATTGTTACGGGATAAATAATCTGACTGTGATAGATTGACTCTGACACCATTTCTATTGGTCACAGTATCATTATTGTTATAGGATAAATCATCTGACTGTGATAGATTAACTCTGACATCATGTCCATAGGTGACAGTATCATTATTGTTACAAGATAAATCATCTGACTGTGATAGATTGACTCTTACACGATGTCTATAGGTCACAGTATCATTATTATTACGGGATAAATCATCTGACTGTGATAAATTGATTCTGACACTATGTCTATAGGCCACAGTACCAGTATTGCTAGAGAATAAATCACCTGACTGTGATAGATTGACTCTGACACCACGTCTATATGCCACAGTGCCATTTTTGTAACAGGACAAATCATCTGACTGTGATAGATTGACTCTGACATCATGTCTATAGGTCACAGTATCATTATTGTTACAGGATAAATCATCGGACTGTGATAGATTGACTCAGACAACATGTCTATAGGTCACAGTATCATTATTTTTCCGGGATAAATCATCTGACTGTGATAGATTGACTCTTACACCATGTCTATAGGTCACAGTATCATCATTGTTACAGGATAAATCATCTGACTCTGATAAATTGACTCTGACGACATGTCTATAGGTCACAGTATCATTATTGTTACGGGATAAATAATCTGACTGTGATAGATTGACTCTGAATCCATTTCTATTGGTGAAGGTATCATTATTGTTACAGGATAAATCATCTGACTGTGATAGATTGACTCTGACACCATGTCTATAGGTCATAGTATCATTATTGTTACGGGATAAATATTCTGACTGTGATAGATTGACTCTGACACCATGTCTATAGGTCATAGTATCATTATTGTTACGGGATAAATATTCTGACTGTGATAGATTGACTCTGACACCATGTCTATAGGTCAAAGTATCATTATTATTACGGGATAAATCATCTGACTGTGATAGATTGACTCTTACACCATGTCTATAGGTGACAGTATCATTATTATTACGGGATAAATCATCTGACTGTGATAGATTGACTCTGACACCAAGTCTATAGGCCACAGTACCATTTTTGTTACAGGATCAATCATATGACTGTGATAGATTGACTCTGACACCATTTCTATTGGTCAAGGTATCATTATTGTTACAGGATAAATCATCGGACTGTGATAGATTGATTCTGACACTATGTCTATAGGTCACAGTATCATTATTGTTACAGGATAAATCATCTGACTGTGATAGATTGACTCTGACACCATGTCTATAGGTTACAGTATCATTATTATTACGGGATAAATCATCTGACTGTGATAAATTGACTCTGACACCAAGTCTATAGGCCACAGTACCATTTTTGTTACAGGATAAATCATCTGACTGTGAAAGATTTACTCTGACACTATGTCTATAGGTCACAGTATCCTTATTGTTACAGGATAAATCATCTGACTGTGATATATTGACTCTGACAGTATGTCTATAGGTCACAGTATCATTATTGTTACAGGATAAATCATCTGACTGTGATAGATTGACTCTCACACTATGTATATTGGCCAAAGTACCATTATTGGTACAAGATAAATCATCTGACTGTAATAGATTTACTCTGACACCATTTCTATTGGTCAAGGTATCATTATTGTTACAGGATAAATCATCGGACTGTGATAGATAGACTCTGACAATATGTCTATAGGTCAAAGTATCATTATTGTTACAGGATAAATCATCTGACTGTGATAGACTGATTCTTACACTATGTCTATAACTCACAGTATCATCATTGTTACAGGATAAATCATCTGACTGTGATAGATTGATTCTGACACTATGTCTATAGGTCACAGTATCATCATTGTTACAGGATAAATCATCTGACTATGATAAATTGACTCTGACACCATGTCTATAGGTCAAAGTATCATTATTGTTACGGGATAAATAATCTGACTGTGATAGATTGACTCTGACACCATTTCTATTGGTCACAGTATCATTATTGTTATAGGATAAATCATCTGACTGTGATAGATTAACTCTGACATCATGTCCATAGGTGACAGTATCATTATTGTTACAAGATAAATCATCTGACTGTGATAGATTGACTCTTACACGATGTCTATAGGTCACAGTATCATTATTATTACGGGATAAATCATCTGACTGTGATAAATTGATTCTGACACTATGTCTATAGGCCACAGTACCAGTATTGCTAGAGAATAAATCACCTGACTGTGATAGATTGACTCTGACACCACGTCTATATGCCACAGTGCCATTTTTGTAACAGGACAAATCATCTGACTGTGATAGATTGACTATGACACCATGTCTATAGGCCACAGTACCGTTTTTGTTACAGGATAAATCATCTGACTGTGATAGATTGACTCTAACACTATGTCTATAGGTCAAAGTATCATTATTGTTACAGGATAAATCATCTGACTGTGATAGATTGATTCTGACACTATGTCTATAGGTCACAGTATCATTATTGTTACAGGATAAATCATCTGACTTGTGATAGATTGACTCTGACACCATGTCTATAGGTCATAGTATCATTATTGTTACGGGATAAATAATCTGACTGTGATAGATTGACTGTGACACCATGTCTATAGGTCACAGTATCGTTATTATTACGGGATAAATCATCTGACTGTGATAGATTGACTCTGACACCATTTCTATTGGTCACAGTATCATTATTGTTATAGGATAAATCATCTGACTGTGATAGATTAACTCTGACATCATGTCCATAGGTGACAGTATCATTATTGTTACAAGATAAATCATCTGACTGTGATAGATTGACTCTGACACCATGTTTATAGGTCACAGTATCATTATTGTTACAGGATATATCATTTGACTGTGATAGATTGACTCTGACACTATGTCTATAGGCCACAGTATCATTATTGTTACAGGATAAATCATCTGACTGTGATAGATTGTCTCTGACATTATGTCTATAGGTGACAGTATCATTATTGTTACAGGATAAATCATATGACTGTGATAGATTGACTCTGACACTATGTCTATTGGCCACAGTACCACTAGTGGTACAGGATAAATCATCTGACTGAGATAGATTTACTCTGACGCCATTTCTATTGGTCAAGGTATCATTATTGTTACAGGATAAATCATCTGTCTGTGACAGATTGACTCTTACACCACGTCCATAGGTCAGAATATCATTATTGTTACGGGATAAATAAACTGACTGTGATAGATTGACTCTGACACCATGTCTATAGGTCAGAGTATCATTATTATTACGGGATAAATCATCTGACAGTGATAGATTGACTCTGACACCATGTTTATAGGTCACAGTATCATTATTGTTACGGGATAAATCATCTGACTGTCATAGATTGACTCTTACACCATGTCTATAGGCCACAGTATCATTATTATTACGGGATAAATCATCTGACTGTGATAAATTGACACTGACACTATGTCTATAGGCCACAGTAGCATTATTGCTACAGGATAAATCACCTGATTGTGATAGATTGACTCTGACACCACGTCTGTAGGCAACAGTGCCATTTTTGTTACAGGATAAATCATCTGACTGTGATAGATTGACTATGACACCATGTTTATAGGCCACAGTATCCTGATTGTTACAGGATAAATCATCTGACTGTGATAGATTGACTCTGACACTATGTCTATTGGCCACAGTACCACTAGTGGTACAGGATAAATCATCTGACTGTGATAGATTGACTCTGACACCATGTCTATAGTTCACAGTATCATTATTGTTACGGGATAAATCATCTGACTGTGATAGATTGACTCTGACATCATGTTTATAGGTGACGGTTTCATTATTGTTACAGGATAAATCATCTGACTGTCATGGGATGACTCTGACACTATGTCTATTGGCCACAGTACCACTTGTGGTACAGGATAAATCATCTGACTGTGATAGATTTACTCTGACGCCATTTTCTATTGGTCAAGGTATCATTATTGTTACAGGATAAATCATCTGACTGTGATAGATTGACTCTGACACCATGTCTATAGGTCACAGTATCATTATTGTTACGCGATAAATAATCTGACTGTGATAGATTCACTCTGACACAATGTCTATAGGTCACAGTATCATTATTATTACGGGATAAATCATCTGACTGTGATAGATTGACTATGGCACGATGTCTATAGGCCACAGTACCAGTTTTGTTACAGGATAAATCATCTGACTGTGATAGATGGACTCTGACACTATGTCTATACGTCAAAGTATATTATTGTTACAGGATAAATCATCTGACTGTTATAGATTGACTCTGACACTGTGTCTATAGGTCACATTATCCTTATTGTTACAGGATAAATCATCTGGCTGTGATAGATTGATTCTGACACTATGTCTATAGCTCACAGTATTGTGATATGTTTACTCTGACGCCATTTCTTTTGGTCAAGGTATCATTATTGTTACAGGATAATTCATCGGACTGTGATAGATTGACTCTGACACCATGTCTATAGGTCACAGTATCATTATTGTTACGGGATAAATCATCTGACTGTGATAGATTGACTCTTACACCATGTCTATAGGTCACAGTATCATTATTATTACGGGATTAATCATCTGTCTGTGATAAATTGACTCTGACACTATATCTATAGGCCACAGTACCATTATTGCTACAGAATAAATCACCTGACTGTGATAGATTGACTCTGACACCATGTCTATAGGCCACAGTACCATTTTTGTTACAGGATAAATCCTCTGACTGTGATAGATTGACTCTGACACTATGTCTATAGGCCACAGTACCATTTTTGTTACAGGATAAATCCTCTGACTGTGATAGATTGACTCTGACACTATGTCTATAGGTCAAAGTATCATTATTGTTACAGGATAAATCATCTGACTGTGATAGATTGATTCTGACACTATGTCTATAGGTCACAGTATCATTATTTTTACAGGATAAATCATCTGACTGTGATAGATTGACTCTAACACCATGTCTATAGGTCACAGTATCATTACTGTTACGGGATAAATAATCTGACTGTGATATATTGACTCTGACACCATGTCTATAGGTCACAGTATCGTGTTTATTACGGGATAAATCATCTGACTGTGATAGATTGACTCTGACACCATTTCTATTGGTCACAGTATCATTATTGTTATAGGATAAATTATCTGACTGTGATAGATTGTCTCTGACATCATGTGTATAGGTGACAGTATCATTATTGTTACGGGATAAATCATCTGACTGTGATAGATTGACTCTTACACCATGTCTATAGGTGGCAGTATCATTATTATTACGGGATAAATCATTTCACTGTGATAAATTTACTCTGACACTATGTCTATAGGCCACAGTACCATTATTGCTACAGAATAAATCACTTGACTGTGATATATCGACTCCGACACCACGTCTATAGGCCACAGTGCCATTTTTGTTACAGGATAAATCATCTGACTGTGATAGATTAACTCTGACATCATGTCTATAGTCACAGTATCATTATTGTTACAGGAGATATCATCTGACTGTAATAGATTGACTCTGACACTATGTCTATTGACAATAGTACCACTAGTGGTACAGGATAAATCATCTGACTGTGATATATTTACTCTGACGCCATTTCTTTTGGTCAAGGTATCATTATTGTTACAGGAAAAATCATCTGACTGTGATAGATTGACTCTGACACCATGTCTATAGGTCACAGTATCATTATTGTTACGGGATAAATCATCTGACTGTGATAGATTGACTCTTACACCATGTCTATAGGTCACAGTATCATTATTATTACGGGATAAATCATCTGACTGTGATAAATTGACTCTGACATCATGTCTATAATTCACAGTTTCATTATTGTTACAGGATAAATCATATGACTGTGATAGATTGACTCTGACATCATGTCTATAGGTCACAGTATCATTATTGTTACAGGATAAATCATCGGACTGTGATAGATTGACTCAGACAACATGTCTATAGGTCACAGTATCATTATTTTTCCGGGATAAATCATCTGACTGTGATAGATTGACTCTTACACCATGTCTATAGGTCACAGTATCATCATTGTTACAGGATAAATCATCTGACTCTGATAAATTGACTCTGACGACATGTCTATAGGTCACAGTATCATTATTGTTACGGGATAAATAATCTGACTGTGATAGATTGACTCTGAATCCATTTCTATTGGTGAAGGTATCATTATTGTTACAGGATAAATCATCTGACTGTGATAGATTGACTCTGACACCATGTCTATAGGTCATAGTATCATTATTGTTACGGGATAAATATTCTGACTGTGATAGATTGACTCTGACATCATGTCTATAGGTCATAGTATCATTATTTTTACGGGATAAATATTCTGACTGTGATAGATTGACTCTGACACCATGTCTATAGGTCAAAGTATCATTATTATTACGGGATAAATCATCTGACTGTGATAGATTGACTCTTACACCATGTCTATAGGTGACAGTATCATTATTATTACGGGATAAATCATCTGACTGTGATAGATTGACTCTGACACCAAGTCTATAGGCCACAGTACCATTTTTGTTACAGGATCAATCATATGACTGTGATAGATTGACTCTGACACCATTTCTATTGGTCAAGGTATCATTATTGTTACAGGATAAATCATCGGACTGTGATAGATTGATTCTGACACTATGTCTATAGGTCACAGTATCATTATTGTTACAGGATAAATCATCTGACTGTGATAGATTGACTCTGACACCATGTCTATAGGTCACAGTATCATTATTATTACGGGATAAATCATCTGACTGTGATAAATTGACTCTGACACCAAGTCTATAGGCCACAGTACCATTTTTGTTACAGGATAAATCATCTGACTGTGATAGATTTACTCTGACACTATGTCTATAGGTCACAGTATCCTTATTGTTACAGGATAAATCATCTGACTGTGATATATTGACTCTGACAGTATGTCTATAGGTCACAGTATCATTATTGTTACAGGATAAATCATCTGACTGTGATAGATTGTCTCTGACATCATGTGTATAGGTGACAGTATCATTATTGTTACGGGATAAATCATCTGACTGTGATAGATTGACTCTTACACCATGTCTATAGGTGGCAGTATCATTATTATTACGGGATAAATCATTTCACTGTGATAAATTTACTCTGACACTATGTCTATAGGCCACAGTACCATTATTGCTACAGAATAAATCACATATTTCAATAAATCGTTGTCAAAGCCTATCCCAGCACCCCAACTCCATAGATCATAAGGTGTTTCGAACATCTATTTAGACCAATTAGAATTAACTAATTGATCATGGCCATGTCCATCGTCAGGAGCCCAAGCCATTGCATAGTGACACTTATTATAAAAATACTGTAATTTTTATTAGGGGCTCGACACCTCATGATCTGTCTGACTCATATTTTTCTATACTCTTTATCTACTTAACCTTGTTTATCAATTTAACGAACAAAGTATAGAATCTTTTTTCATAGTCTGCAACATATTAATTATTCCGCGTTGCTGATGTTACTATGTCTTTCAAGTTTTTATGCCTACGGAAGGCAAACAGAGGTCTTTTATCAAATAACAGTTTTGCCTCTTCGTCATCCTTTAATTTATCCCAGTGTTTTAAGATATTGTTCTTTATGTGTGATTTCTGTCTTGAAAACACTGTGGAGAATACCAAGGGAGGCGACTGTAATACAGATTTGGGCTTTACCATTAATGTGTCTATTCTTTGTTTTGCAGTCACTTCCTGCATAACAGTTTTAATTTCATTTTTTGGATATCCCCTTTTAATAAGGCGCTCAGAAAATAACGCATATTGTGTTTGCAAATCTACTGGATCGTTCGTACATCTCTTAAAGCGAAGCATTTCTCCTTTAATTATGCCTCTGAAAGTAGAGGATGGGTGGCATGAGGATCTCTCTAAATACTGATAATTTTCAGTCTTTTTTCGGAATGTCGTGAGGTCTAAGATTCCTGTTTCTCTAAATCTTATACCTTTGAATACCAGCACATCTAAAAACTGCATTTTAGTTTGTGATTTCTCGTGTGTAAATTTTAGAAGTGCATGTTGTCTGTTAGCATGTTCAAAGAATTGTGATATTTCATCATCTGTACCTTCATTGTAAATAAAAAAGCCATCGTCCCTAAACCTGTAGAGACTTGATATTTTCTGTTTATGTTGAAAAGTCCTTAAAATACTATTTAAGACTTCATAAACTCTCAGATCCGTAATTTCCGGTGATAAACTATTTCCCATTGGAACTCCAGTTGAAGTTTTATAAAATTTACCATTGAACATAAATTCATTATTTTCAAGAACTATCTTAAGAAGTTCCAATATATACCGCAACGGAGCCAAAAGTATCGTATGTTTACATTTAATTATCGTAGGCCAAGCATGCTTGACTGCGTCAATCATTTCTACATGGGACATATTGTTGTACATTTCTTTTATGTCAAAACTGACTAAGTAGGCGTCAGGTTTTACCTGCAATTTCTCAATAATATTTATAAATTCTAATGAGTCCCTTAAATGTGTTTCTTGTTTTAATACTGCTGAAAGCATGAAGAATGTGTTCGATTTTGTTTTTTGCGTATCATTCAGTTGCATTTAAAGCAGTTCGAAGAAATGTGGAACACCCATCGAATCCGTCAGCAAGGATTCGCGGAACAATATTATGGGATTCCTAATGTCATGTATTTCCAGCCTATCATTTACGGAAAATTGGACCAATCGTTTGCACTGCCCTGTGGTGACACTGTATTAGATGATATTGCAGATCAATACACTGAACAAACGCTTCACCGTGGAGTTTCACATGAGTTTAGGCAATTGGTATCCTTGGTTACAGGACTGACCATTGAAGACTTTGATGTAGTACAAACGCCTGATGAGGCTAAAACCTTATATCGTCATCTCATATCTTTGATGTTGCACACCATTTTTGCTTAGCTTCTATTAAAAAAACGATCTCGTCTTTGATTTTTAGCCTATTTATTGACATCCTCGGAAAACCCATCTTCGCTAGCCAAGAGTTACGATCCACTTCCCTTCTCTAGGGAATTGGATCGTAACCTTTGGCTAGCGAAGATGCGGAAAACCACGAGTGCCTCCGTTGCACACTCCTTCATCACCCTAGGTCCAATCTCTATCCAGAGTTATCGATCCATACTCTCCGTATAGGGGGGAGTATGGACCGGCAACTCTGGATAGAGATTGCCCTGGGTCAATTGAAATAGTTTTCTTCATTTTTGGAACATTTGTATCGTTGACGCTGATTGGTTGTATTGCACTGTTATAATGCGTTATAATCTATAATCAATCAGAATGATGGAGAAAATTAAACGATCGCGACATATTTAATACAAGGATTCTGACTGCCGTTCGGGTCGACAATCAGAGAAGGAAGTTATTTCTATAAAAGAAAAAAAGAAAAAAATACACTTCATTACGTTTATCTTAAAAGGTTATAAGTGTTCGATTCTTGCAATTCCATTGAAAACAAGCTTACAACTTCCTACTTTTCTAAATTCCGTCCCAACAAGAGCCTCACCATTTATTCATACCTGTCAATCACTACCAGAAAATTTGACCAATTATTGATCATAATTGATTTCCCCAGTGTCTATCAGCAGTTCATGTTGATCAGTTGTGTTAACGTTGCATGCCATTTCCCGTAACATTAATATCTCATGCAGTCGATGTATTTTCAAAATGTTACATCGTAAGGGTCACGGCTGGTAATCTACACACGCAGAACATTTGGTTCTGCAATGAAAACCGTGAGAGGATTTTCCGGTTGTGCTTGAGTGGAGCAATTGTCACCGCTTCGAAAGGTATATACATTTCTAAATCGCAATTTAGACTGATCAAATATTGAAAATCGGAGAATGCTATGCTGTGGTGAATACTTGAACAAAAAGATACATGTATCATTTACTGTTGTACGTGGAGTTGAACTCCTACAAAATCAGTTGCCGCACGAGAATTTGCCTAAAAAAGTGACATTTAAATTTTAAAATGGTTTTAATTACAGACCCTCAAGTTCAAATTTACTTTTTATTCGGTCAATGGGAATGAATGTCGTTTTGGGCGGCGTGGACGCTGTCCGGTGTTGATAGACATCTTAATAAATCAAAAAACCTCATATTTTCATTTTGTCATGCGTGAGGGGATTGGTTCTGATTGAGGACATCGTGAATGCGTGAGGGGACTTGAAATCATATCTTTGTATACAACTGAGACTACTATATATATGTGTTATAGTAGTCTCAGTATACAACTATCAGTCGTTGAAAGTTGCCTTAATATGGTTAGATTGTTTATGAAAAAAACAAATTTGTGTGCATAAATAACCAGATGCTCCGCAGGGCGTAGCTTTATACGACCGCAGAGGTTGAACCCTGAACGGTTGGGGCAAGTATGGACACAACATTCAGGCTGGATTCCGCTCTAAATTTGGATTGTGATTAAATAGTTGACACAGCATAGGTTTCTGACACAGAATGAATGTATTCAAATGAACTTAAAATTTTTGTTTTCTCTTAGAGCAATTCACTATGCTGTTGAATATTAATCCTCTCAAAAAAATGTTTGAAGAAATTTTCTTTTTATTTATGAAATTTCAAATGAGAAAAATTGAACCCAATTTTTAAATCACATCCCCCTTTCCCTTATTCCAAAACTAATTTCAATTAAAATATTTTAATGGAGTTTGCAACAATTACTACTCATTTAAATACATCATAAAATATTAAGATGTAAAAAAACTGCTTGTTATCAATGAATGGTAAAGATTATTTAA
Organism: Mytilus trossulus; assembly: GCF_036588685.1. NCBI lineage: Eukaryota > Metazoa > Mollusca > Bivalvia > Mytilida > Mytilidae > Mytilus > Mytilus trossulus. The sequence goes on from NC_086377.1 coordinate 7,083,788, forward strand.
ATTTATCAGTTGGTAGTAAAAAGTGAATATACATTGTATATTGTATATAACAAAGATTTAAGTTGATTCTGGACAAAGAAAGATAACTCCAATTAAAAAAAAATCTTGCAGATATTTCTTGCTTACTATACTGGACAAAGAAAGATAACTCTTAATTAAAAAAAAATTAGCTATTTCACAATATTGTGAAATTAGATATTTCTTGCCATTGCACAATACTGTGCAAATGAAAAGACTTGCTATTGCACAATACTTAATATAATAATTTTAGATCCTGATTTGGACCAACTTGAAAACTGGGCCCATAATCAAAAATCTAAGTACATGTTTAGATTCAGCATATCAAAGAGGCCCAAGAATTTAATTTTTGTTAAAATCAAACTTAGTTTAATTTTGGACCCTTTGCACTTTAATTTAGACCAATTTTAAAACTGGACCAAAAATTAAGAATCTACATACACAGTTAGATTTGGCATATCAAAGAACCCCAATTATTCAATTTTTGATGAAATCAAACAATGTTTAATTTTGGACCTCGATTTGGGCCAACTTGAAAACTGGGCCAATAATCAAAAATCTAAGTACATTTTTAGATTCAGCATATCAAAGAACCCCAATTATTCAATTTTGATGAAATCAAACAAAGTTTAATTTTTGGACCCTTTGGGCCCCTTTTTAACTGTTGGGACCAAAACTCCCAAAATCAATACCAACCTTCCTTTTTATAGTCATAAACCTTGTGTTAAAATTTCATAGATTTCTACTTACTTATACTAACGCTATGGTGCGAAAACCTAGAAAAATGCTTATTTGGGTCCCTTTTTGGCCCCTAATTCCTAAACTGTTGGGACCGAAACTCCCAAAATCAATACCAACCTTCCTTTTGTGGTCATAAACATTGTGTTTAAATTTCATTGATTTCTATTTACTTTAACTAAAGTTATTGTGTGAAAACCAAGAATAATGCTTATTTGGGCCCTTTTTTGGCCCCTAATTCCTAAACTGTTGATACCAAAACTCCCAAAATCAATCCCAACCTTTCTTTTGTGGTCATAAACCTTGTGTCAAAATTTCATAGATTTCTATTAACTTAAACTAAAGTTATAGTGCGAAAACCAAGAAAATGCTTATTTGGGCCCTTTTTGGCCCCTAATTCCTAAAATGTTGGGACCAAAACTCCCAAAATCAATACCAGCCTTCCTTTTATGGTCATAAACCTTGTGTTAAAATTTCATAGATTTCTATTCACTTTTACTAAAGTTAGAGTGCGAAAACTAAAAGTATTCGGACGACGACGACGACGACGACGACGACGACGACGACGACGACGCCAACGTGATAGCAATATACGACGAAAATTTTTTCAAAATTTGCGGTCGTATAAAAATTATGAGATAGGATTTTGAAATAACAAGAAATGACCATGTTTTCTTTTTATGAATAAAAGTCTAACCAATAAATTTCAAATATGTGTCCAAATTCGTGGATTTGGGCAAATAATCGGTATAGTTTACTACCACAATTTGATATTAATTAATATTGTAATTTTCATTGTTATTGATAAATGTTATATCAGTAAATCTAATCCTGAATCTGTCTATCCTATTTTTTGGGATATTGGTTAAGAAATTCATATATTACGTCACTTTGTGCGTTTATGGTTTTGGCTAACTTGGCTGTAAATTTTTATGGGCTGGTTTAGGTAATTTTATGTATCCGTTTTTATTGTGTAGTTAGTCATCACTTCGATTTTATCATGTATATCTATTTTATAGTCATTTTATAAAACATCACTGTTTGCAAAATTATGAATTATTCGAAATAACAAGGATGTTCTTATTCCAGACAGAAACCCTAACCGCATTAGACACAACTTATTGGATGGATCTGTTTGTTTCCATTTTGAAGTGGGGAACAATAAGAAATTTGTTCAGAATAGATAGGTCTATGACTGGCCTCATTCCTCCAGTCTTCTTTGGAACCAGAAAAAGACGGGAATAAAATCCCGGAGACAGAGTTAAGATCGACACCTCCTCTATTGCAGCTTTTTGTAACATAGTGTCCACTTCTACTGATAGAAGTTGACACTTGACTGGGTCTTGTGTATGAGACAAACTTATTGGAACTGCAGATAGAGGAGGTGGGTTCTTGAACTGAAGTGTTAATCCCCCTCGAATTATTGACAGCACATAACAGTCTGAGGTAATTTTCTTCCACTGATTTAGGAAAAAACTTAACCTCCCCCCTACTGGTATTGATTTTTGAGGAACTTGTTGTAAATTTTCCCCTGGGGAAGCTGTCAATAACGTACGAGGGGGCAAGAACCTAGGTACTAGACCCAGGTTTCTTGGAACCCTTAAAACCACCAGAAGGCTTACCTGAGCTTTTTCCTGAGTTATTGGGTTTGTTCTGCGGTTTGCCGTAGTTATTCTTCCTTTTCTTAGCAGAAGAAGGAGGACCACCTGAAGCAGAAGTACTATTAGAACTAGATGTAGTATTAACCGACCTCTTGCCATTAGTAACTTGTACACTAACTTTGACTGGAGGAGGGTTTTTGCTGAGTTCCTCTTGAACCCGCTGTAAGGGTAAACCAAACATCTTGTCAGAGAGTGGAGATTTCAGTAAAGAATCTTTCAAAGGCTCAGCTATAGAAATGTTTTCAAGAAACTCTGCTCTTTTAGATAGGGTGCAATTAGCAATAGAACCCATTAAAAGCAACTGAGATGAACCTAAAGCTTTATCCAGTTGAAGTAAGAAGGATCGTACTTCTGCTGGAACAACCGAATCTTCGCTGTTAAGCAAATGTCCGGTTGCAGCTAGAAAATGTTCGGCTGTGCCAAGAACTTGAGAAGCACTACGAAGGAGATTCTCAGTCTTTGACCAAACAGGTTGAGTGAGACGAAGACCATCTACTGGCTTTTTTCCCAATAAAGATGACATAGATTTGTCACAACTGGGAACAAGTCTACCCAGTGAAGAATCAAAGATATCAAAATCCTTGTACTTAACCTGATCAGTAAAGGATGACATTCCAAATCCTGAGATATTGTTATTAGAAACCTTTTCACTAGCAGAATTAGCGATACCTTCATTAATAAATTGTAAAGCAAAAGCCATATGGCCAGATTCAGGAAAAGAATTGTGAGAAGTCACAGTATCCTGAGAAATACCACAGGAAGCCTCAAAGGTTGAAGAAGGTTTCTTCGGCTTGGAAGGAGAGAGAAAAGGGATATGTGCTTCATCCCTCATCAAGGTATACACCTTATCCCTAAGATCCTTCAAGGAAGGAGGATCCTCAGTCTCCTTGGTGGGAGGTTGTTGAGCTGACTTAGAAGAAGGCTCAGAGGCCGTCTTCGATACCTTGGGAGAAGAAGAACTTTCAACATCCTCATCAGTGAGGAAAGCCCTTTCATGACTCCCAGGGGAAACAGAAAGCTCGTCATCCTCCCTCTCATCACATTCTACAGACTTAGCTGGAGAAGGTTGATGAGAAGAAACTCTATTTTCCAGTAGAGTCATACGACTGGATAGAGTATGGAATTCTGCCTTGAAAGACTCACCAAAGTCTAAAAGTAACTTCTGTAAACCATCCAAAGGTGATGCATGATCAGAAACCTGAGTACCATGTGAAGAACTAGAAGCTTGAGAGTCAGGTACGGTGGTAGGAGCTACTGCAGAAGTCAACGATACTGCTACGGGTAGAGCAGGAGCTAAAGGTGGTGCAGTAGCTACCCCAGAAGGGGGACCATAGAAATTGTCCCTATAAGGCCAAAAACCAGGTTGGTTTGGCATAAACCCACCATAAGGGTAAGACTGTGGCCAAGGTGGCTGAGACCATGAGGGTAAAGGTTGTGTGCCCGTGTTGGGAAGCATATACCCACAATAGGATAATGGGGGTCTAGAACCTGGCAAGTTCAAGCCCATAGCTGTACCTGGGACAGAACTAATAGTACCCGCTGAATTAACAGACCTAGATAAAGTATGAGTCACCGAAGTTGACGTAGGTACCCCCCCAAAATGCATGGCCGAACCTTGTGAAAGGGTCGGATAGGTAGCATTACCAGACACCGTTGTCGAAACTCCGGTCAATGTACTGGTAGTTTGGGGGGGACTTAAAGGTAGTGACCCATCTAAGAGATAGTCCGAACCAGGAATACTTACATACGGACTATTCAAATTAAAGTCCATAATAAATTTTACTTTAGTCAAAAAAACACAAATAATTTGTTTAGAAATTTAAACAAAACAAGGGAATATATTTCCAATAAAATACACAATATATATGAAAAGCAATTAAGCTATTCAAAAAACTAAACACTTCTCTGTTGAATCTGTTTGATGTGCACGTGTGACCGATGTCGCAGATGGAAATTGAATGGAAGAATATGGGCAAACAGGGGTATATGTCCGGACCAGTGAGAATACGTTTATTTTTAGTTGGGATTTTCCATCTGACCTATGACGCAATTGGGGTTACACTCAGAATTTATGATGGTAACGTATTTATAGCTATAAAACCACAGTATTCTTTGAATGTGACCAATGGTTTTATCCATTAATAATTGTCAATATTGTTTAAATATTTTAGAGGATGCAACCGATAGAGAATTGACAGATTTAATGCAAGAAATGGAAGTGATGAAATTAATAGGATGCCATGAAAATATCATTAATTTCCTGGGATGTTGTACACAAAATGGTAAGTGGTGTACTTTAAGGGTTAAAAACGATCTTGGTCCAATGGGCAGCACTTGTTGTCTGTCGTCCATATATTCAATGTCTGTTAACTTTTTAAAAAATCTTCTCCTCAAATTACACAGGACCCATGCTCTGAGAAAACCATCAACTGCCCCCTGTCGGATTTGCTCCAAATGGTTTAGTTTCAGAGATATATACAAAAATCTGCATTTTACCCCTATGTACCATTTTTATTCATGTGGGCCATGAGGGTTGGAAGGTGGGGTCATCTGATACATTTTTTAAAGAAAAAACATATTAATTATTATGGTCAAGTATGGTTAAATGTGTCTCAGTAGTTTCATAGAAAGAAGATTACCCACACATATCAGATTTGCTCTAGGTGTAATACCACCATTGATTTTTCCCTATTAAAATTGAAAAAGGAAATGGGGAATGTGTCAAAGCGACAACAACTCGACCATAGTCTTTGTTAAATTTGCACTTTTAGAAAAAATGTCAGAATTTATCTTTGTTACAAATAAAGATATACTTGGCATGAGTAAAGTTTTATCCTGTCCAGTACTATAGAAAAAATTTAACATAACATTTGATTGCATACAAGAAAATAACCATCACTGGAACTTAACCAATCAAATTTCTCCACTTATTCCACCCCCTTAACACAGAATTGTCAATATTTTGATTTAGAGCTGGTAGAAATTTCTAATTAATTTTGATATTATTTGTCTCACTGGTTGTCACTGTGTCTAAACCACACCGGCAGAATTTGATCGGACTCGATGGTATCTAACGTCCGGCACAATGACGGAACATCAATAGACAGAAGAAAGATAGGTTTCTCCTTATTTTCTTATTTTTTTAATGATATCGAAAAATATATATACATATACAACTATTTTCTATTGTGAGATGCAATATTTTCTACAACCGTTCTATATTAACGGAGAAATAAGTCAAAATGCATGTCAAAATGACGAATTGAATGAACCTTGCCTCGAAATTGTTTAATTTCTCTTTAAATTGTTCACATTGTACGGAAAGAAAGGTACGGGAAGATAGATACTGACACAGAGATTGCAAAACTAGTCATTATGAGCATCTCAATACTTGTATTTATGTGTATGGAACGAAAGAAATGGGTCATGTCAAATAAAAATACACCGGTTTCGTCATTGTTGTTTACTACACAACACCCGGTTTCGTCTATATATATCACCCGGTTTTTCATATTTTTTCAAAATCAACAATTTATGAAAAGCAACGTTAACACGGATCTGAACATTGTCTTTCGAAAGAATTTAATATAATACCCATAAAGTAAACTTGGCGTGTTTACATTTATTTACATAGGTAATTATAGTACTACACATTTTCCTAATGAAAGTCATATCCGGTATTTCACTGATCTTCAAACTAATTTTAAATGGAATATAAATACTCAATAGCAAACACTGATATCTAATTATTTTTTTAACATTAACATTATGATATTATTTTTATATAGGTTTTAAGATACATCGCAGTATGTGACCCCCATTTTTTTTTACAAAGAAAACATAATTAACGCTTAAAAACAAAATTTAAAACATCACCTTAAAACATCAGCAGAAGTTAAGATTTATATTACTAAGAAGTGTGTAAAGTTTGATGCTATAATGATTAACCATTTTGAGATATGGCGCGACATGTTAAAAAAACACACTCCTGTTTTACCTACAAAGTTCTGTAACTCAAAAAGATTTAATTTGATTTTCACTAAAAGGTTTATAAATCGTTTGACCATTTCAAGAAATAACTTTGTTAAGTTTCATGAAAACTAGATAAGCTGTTCTCAAGTTACGGTGCGACATGTTTACGCTGGACAGAAAGATGGACGGATAGCTAGACGGATGGACGGACGGACGGACCGAATGACTGATAGATGAAGGAACGGACGGATGGAAGGACGGATGGACAGACGGATGTATACAATAATACGTCCTGTCAAAATTGGAATGGGCGTGTAAGAACGCAAAAAAATGAAAAAAAAATCGTAATTAAAGGTCAATAAGTTTTATTAGGATATCGCCCAAGTCGATTTATTTGTATATTTGTCTGCCTTATCATTTTCCTATATAACTTTTATATATATTAGAGAAAAATGTATAGAAATCGATAAAAAGAACTTGATATTCGGCATTTATTATAATAAACATAATCCAACTCACATAATCCGATTTCCCGGGTGTCCCTGTTTTCTCATTTCTTACAATATTTTAATTCGTTATACACTTTATAAGATAAGTGGCGAATTTAGATGACGTATAGGTTGCACGCCCCGACCCCACCTTCGGTTGCCAAAACTATATTGATTCCTGTATTTAACGATTTTGTAAAGAAAAAAAAATCAAAATATTGTTCGACTCGCTACGCTCGGCGGTATGTACAAGTTGTTTGAAATACGCCCACTTTGAAATAAACTGAATCCGTCTGTCCGTATATATTGTCAAAATATATTGACCAACGTCAGTGTACGATCATCATAACACAATGGCGACAGTACAGACTCGTTTTTATTTTTAATAATGTTAACAAAATAATTATTATTGAATTTTATCGATGACCTAAAACTATTTTTATACTAATTTGTACATAGCAGTATAGTTACAATTAGTGATAAATAAATTTTATTTTAATGCATGGTAGTTGTAATCCTACATTCTATGTCGATTATGCATGCATATACATTTGTCTTATCGTCAACGTTTATCCTTAAGAAGATTTATTTTTAACGATGGTAGAAAAGATTACACACATGGAATGATTAGATTACTTATAAAGGTGTCCATTCTTTTGTGCGAGAAAATCACATATCAGTTGTGTGTTTCGATTTTTAAGACCGTAAACTTTAATTTCAAGTTTAAACATGTTCAACATATTTTCCGATAACTCATATAGAAAACGTATATTTAAAGAGCTTTAATCTCAATATGCTGTTAAAAAAGTTCGGAATGCAAAGTAAAATTAAAATATTTGAGTTCTATAAGAGTAGGAATTTGCTTATTATTTATTTGAATCTGAGACTCATATAAATAATAAGCCGCTGTCCGGTGAACGAACTTGTTTTCAAACGACCCACAAAACTCCTTTTGAACAATGAAATTAAATAATCAATTATAATGTTATGCGATTATGATTTTTTTTATTTGACCAAACCGGGTTATGCATTTTGAAATCTATGACGAAACCGGGTTGTATACATTGACGAAACCGGCCAGTTCCATTTTGACATGACCCATTTCTTTCGTTCCATACACAGAGTTACAATTATTGAGATGCTCATAATAACTAAATTTGCAATCTCCGTGTCAATATCTATCTTCCCATACCTTTCTTTCCGTACAATGTGAACAATTTAAAGAGAAATTAAACAATTTCGAGGCAAGGTTCACTCAATTCGTCATTTTGACATGCATTTTGACTTATTTCTCCGTTAATATAGAACGGTTGTAGAAAATATTGCATCTCACAATAGAAAATAGTTGTATATGTATATATATTCTTCGATATCATTAAAAAAATAAGAAAATCAGGAGAAACCTATCTTTCTTCTGTCTATTGATGTTCCGTCATTGTGCCGGACGTTAGATACCATCGAGTCCGATCAAATTCTGCCGGTGTGGTTTAGACACAGTGGTTGTACACTTCACTGTAAAAATCTTTTTGAGAATGAGCAGGTGCAATTTTTTTCAATTTGAATTCTAAAAGAAATGCACTACGAAATAACTGTGTGGGCCTAAGAAATAGATTCCGGAAATCTAGATTCTGTACTTTAGCAACTTTCCTGAATGATTTGCTGGCTTCAATTTGTCAAACTCAATCAAAGTAAAGGATTTACATCTTTAGTTTACAGAAATTCTTTTAAAATGTCATTTTGGCATTCTACGGCTATAATAAGCATTTTAAAGCAGTTTACATTTTATTTCTAAGTGACATGCTGACTTTCTATCTGACAGCTTTATTATACCTGATATTTGTGTTTCTGTGCTTAATCAAATTTAATAAACCATTTGTGAACTCTGAATATAGAGAAATGTAGATTATCACATAAAAAAGTGCAGCATATCTTGTATTCATGGCTCTGGTTAAATGGCCTAATTGATGTATGTGAAATGTGAAGAGCTTTGTACATCAAATCTGTAGTCTATCACAAATATTTCACTAAATCTGTAAAAAAAGCACTATATTCAGTACACCTAGGCTACCATATTTTTATGCCCCACCTACGATAGTAGAGGGGCATGATGTTTTCTGGTCTGTGCGTCCGTCTGTCCTTCCATCTGTCCGTCCGTCTGTCCTTCCGTCTGTCCGTCCGTTCGTTCCTTCCTTCCTTCGTACCTTCAGGTTTAAGTTTTTGGTCAAGGTAGTTTAAAAAAGAAGATGTGGTATGATTGCCAATGTGAGAACTAGACAAAAGACCAAAATGACACAAACATTAACAATTATAGGTCACCGTACGGCCTTCAACATGCAATGAGCAAAGCCCATACCGCATATAGTCAGCTATAAAAGGCCCCGATAAGACAATGTAAAACAATTCAAAGGAGAAAACTAACGGCCTTATTTATTTTAAAAAATGAACGAAAAACAAATATGTAACACATAAACAAACGACAACCACTGAATTACAGGCTCCTGACTTGGGACAGGCACAAGCATAAATAATGTGGCGGGGTTAAATATCCACCTGCATTGCAGAACACTGTTCGAGACTAGAATCGTTAGTTACTTTAATTATCCTTTACTTGATCGCATGCATTTTTTATCTACTTGCATGAAACTTTTATCAACACAATCTTATTCTCCTGCCTACGAATCCCTGTTTTATTTTGTATTCTATTGTATTTGATGTAACGTTGTATTAGAAAACGTCACAATACTCAAACGTCAAGCCAAACCATCGCACTTCAGCGAAAGGACCATCATACTTCAGCGCAGACCATCCCACTTCAGTGTGGCCATCAAATTTCAGCTTGACCATCCCACTTCAGCGTCCCCATCACACCTTCAAGTACTACATATATATTACAATGGAAAAGTTGGTCCTTCATATAGCAGCTAACAGTAATAGAAACTTTGTATTTTTGCAACATCAGAAGAACAGAAATTAGTAGATTGATTAATATGGGTTTTTTTTTAAAGTCACATGAAACGAGTGACTGGTGAAAAATAAAGTTTATCCAATTCTTGAACCAATGCATGTATATATCATAAACTTAGTCCTCTGTGCACATTTTTTATGGAAATATATCATATAATTGTCAATTTTTTTTCTTTCTGTCTGTTATGATTTAACAAATATGGAAGCTCATTAAATGTCATGTTTTGACTCCGAATTTTACCTTGTCACCTTATAGTAAACAATCAACAAAAAAGCATGGATATGTTTTACATGTACAATCAAATAATAGTTTATTTCAGTGACAGAATCATGCATATTGCCATCACAGGATTTTTACACAATGGTTCACCCTAAGGTCACTTTGCATGCGGAAAATACGTTGGCAAATTGCTTCCTGGAAGCAATCAATTAAAAAATGTAAATTTTTTCTAAATGTGGACAAATTAAAGAATTTTCTTCAGAAAAAAATATATGTACCTAGGTTTAATAATGAAAACTATCCATTTTGTTATAAAAAAACATTTGCATGTTTTTTTTTAAATTTGAGGTTTCATGACTTTAAAGTTATTTATACAAGGATATCAAATATGTAATCTGATGATAATAAAGACATGATAAAAAGTAGACATATATGTGTACATGTGTATTCACAATTGTCAATCTTAGGTTAACCATGTTTTCTTGAAAACTATGAAGAAATTGTCAGAAAATTGTATAATTTCAGGGCCATTATATGTATTGGTTGAACTTGCTCCACATGGTAACATGCGAGACTACTTGAGATCAAGAAGACCACATAATTCTGCAGGATACAAAAAGCAAGATTTAGAAAAAGGCTCATTCAAACCATTAACAGAAAAAGACTTGATATCATATGCCTACCAGATAGCCAGAGGAATGGAATACCTGGCATATAGAAAGGTTAGATTTAGATTTAAACTTTTTTGTGAATAATTTTAGTTTATAGACCTTTAATGCTAATTTATTCTTTGATTAAAAAGATAAGAGTTTTTATTATGTTATTAGAACATAAAGAGAATCTTCATAGCTTCATGATATTGTGCTTTTTGTCTAGCCTTCGACTTTAGTTGAAAAAGTGAGACATAGCAATCCTACATTCCGTCCACGTCAGCGGCAGCTGTGTCCTCAAATATTCACTCTGTGGTTTAAAGTTTTTAAAATTTTAATAACTTTCTTAAACTATACTGAACTTCTACCAAACTTGGACAGAAGATTGTTTATGATCATAAATGAAGAAGTGAATTTTGTACAAAAAAAAGTCCATTTATTCCGTATTTTACATACAAATGGACTTAAATTTTCTGCGGTGAAATATTACAATCACTCTGTGGTTTAACTTTTTAAAATTTTTACAACTTTCTTAAACTATACTGGGTTTGTACCAAACTTGAACAGAAGCTCGTTTATGGTCAAAAGATAGTATCCAGAAGTCAATTTTGTAAAAATAAAGTTCCATTTTTTCCATATTTTACGTATAAATGGACTTAAATTTTCTGCAGTGAAACATTATATTCACTCTGTAGTTAAAGTTTTTAGAATTTCAATAACTTTCTTAAAATATCCTGGGTTTGTACCAAACTTTGACATTAGCTTGTTTATGATCATAAAACAGTAGCCAGAAGTAAATTTTGTAAAAAAATAAATCCATGTTTTTCTGTATTTTACTTTTAAATGGACTTATTACCCGGCCACGTCCACTTGTATTTTTTGTCCATCTGATGAGTTAAGCCTTTTTCAACTGATTTTTATAGTTCGTTCTTATGTTGTACTGTTATACCACTGTCCCAGATTAGGGGGAGGGTTGGGATCCCGCTAACATGTTTAACCCCGCCACATTATTTATGTATGTGCCTGTCCAAAGTCAGGAGCCTGTAATGCAGTGGTTGTCGTTTGTTTATGTGTTACATATTTGTTTTTCGTTCATTTTTTTTCATAAATAAGGCCGTTAGTTTTCTCGTTTGAATTGTTTTACATTGTCTTATCGGGGCCTATTATAGCTGACTATGCGGTATGGGCTTTGCTCATTGTTGAAGGCCGTACGATGACCTATAGTTGTTAATGTTTGTGTCATTTTGGTCTTTTGTGGATAGTTGTCTCATTGGCAATCATACCACATCTTCTTTTTTATATTAGATCTTCCGCTAGGAAACAACACATTCACTCTGTGGTTTAAGTTTTTGAAATTTTAATGACTTTCTTATACTATTTCTAATTTGCACAAAATAGATATAGGAAGATGTGGTGTGAGTGCCAATGCGACAACTCTCCATCAAAATAACAATTTATAAAAGTAAACCATATGCATTATAGGTCAATGTACAGCTTTCAACCAGGAGCCTTGGCTCACACCGAACAAACAGCTATAAAGGGCTCCAAAATTACTTGTGTAAAACCATTCAATCAGGAAAACCAACGGTCTAATATATATAAAAAAAACAAGAAACGAGATACATGTATAAATCACATAAACAAACGACAACATCAGATTCCTGACTTAGAACAGGTGCAAACATTTGTAGTATGATTAAATGTGTTAATGATACCAAACCTTCTCCCTTTTTCTGAAACAATAGCATAACATCAAAACATAGAAAACCACACGATAAAATATCAATTGGAAGGCTTATAACTCAATCAAAAAACATAAATTAGCACACTATGAACGAATAAATTTGAACTGCGATACCTGAATGCAAATGTACAGTTAATAAAATATTAGGGACAAACATTCAAGGCCAAAAAGCAAACAAATAAGTCCAAACAAAGCCATGGCAAGACACCACCATGAAATATTTAACCCTTCGAAAATAATCACTTTTTTGAAGAAAAAAAGAAGTGAAAATTAGTAGATATTCCAAATAATCAAAGCTGGTTTAAAAAATCAAATCAAGACAAGATCCATATAAAATAACAAAAAAACATTATGAAAAGTATCAACAAGTTATATTAACAAGAAAATACATTTGAGAGTACTGACAGCTAGTTAAAAGCCAAAAACAATTAATAATAGAAAAAATCATGCATCAGAGACTGTATTTAAGCTTGTTTATGATCAAAAGCTAATATCTTAAAGGAAATTTTGTTTAAATGGTCAGTTGAACCCTTAAGGAGTTATTGCCCTTTATAGTCAAATTTTTTTTTAACAATTTTCATTAAACTTTGGTAAATTTTGTTTAATTTTACAAAATATTTTCCTCTCTAACAAATGGGCCAAGTTTATATAGAAAATTGTAAGTAGCAAGAATGTTCAGTAAAGTAAGATCTACAAACACATCACCATCACCAAAACACAATTTTGTCATGAATCCATCTGTGTCCTTTGTTTAATATGAATATAGACCAAGGTGAGTGACACAGGCTCTTAAGAGCCTCTAGTCTGAATTTTTTTTGTTAGCTTCATATTTGGTAAAAAGCTAAACTGAAAAATGCATATTTTGTCAGCTTGTAGTGGTAAAAAATAATTTCTTTGTGATTGCTCATATAGAGAATAGATAAGTAACACTAGAGCACTCCTTGTATGGACAAAGAGGTCAAGTTTAAGTATGATTTAATAGTTTTTGTTTTTCTATTACAGTGTATTCACAGAGATTTAGCTGCAAGAAATGTGTTAGTTGCTGAAGATGTCCTAAAAATTGCAGATTTTGGTTTGACCAGAAATCTTACCAATGTGGATTATTACAGAAAGACTGGAGATGTAAGACATTTAAAGCTCACCTGGCCCTATGGGTCAAGATAGCTTTTCTCAATACTTTGTGTCAGTTGTCTGTCGTTGTCATTGTCCATTACTTTTTACAAAAATCTTTTTCTCTAAAAACTAATAAACCAAATGTTACCAGACTTGGACTTAATCACTATTGGTATTAGTTCAGAAAATTGTGTCTTAAATTTAAGACCCTGACTATCAAAAATGTCTGTCATGGCTAAAAATATAACAAAGGGGTAAAATGTAGTTTTTGGCTGATATCTCTGGAACTAAAACATCTACAGTAAATCTGAAATGAGTTGAAATGTTCATCAGGCTTTGTTCTATCTGCCCTGAAATTTTTGAACAAAAACTAAAGGTGTAATACGACCATTGATTTCCCCCAATCAGTCTGTTTAATTTGCACTTTTCATAAAAAATTTGACATGACATTTCATTGCATATAAGAAAATAACCATCACTTGAAGTTAACCAATCAAATACCCCCTTATTTAATATGTGTTATACGCTTTAGTAACCTCAAGTTTCCAAAAAATTCTACTGAAACCCAAAATAAAAAGTAATGGTTTTTTGAAATACCAAAGATAAATGTTAACCTCCCATACATGTTTAATGTACTGTAATAAAATATAGGATTAATTACCTGCAACTGTCAAATTCAAGGGAACATACTTTATGCCCCAGTTTTCCAGTCTGGGCATCTGTCTGTCTGTTCTTCCATCTGTTCTGCTCCAGGTTTAAGATTTTGAAGTCCAATCAACTTGAAACTTAAAACACACTTTCCCTATGGTATGATCTTTCTAATTTTAATGCCAAATTAGATTTTTACCCAATTTCATGGTCCATTGAACATAAAAATGATAGTGCAAGTGGGGCATCTGTGTACTCTGGACATATTTTTTGTTAGAAAATACATTGAAATTAAACTATGACACATGATTCGGTATTAGCCAATCAACTAATTACTATATAATGTAAGGTATAAAAATAAGATTTCAGTTCAGTTAAGAATTCAACACAAAGTATTATAAATTCATATTGTTAACATTATGTTATAGATAATGCTTATTTTAAGGTTTTTCTTGTCCTAGAACACCCTGAGGGGTGTCAGGATTGATCAAATGAAAGACCGACCGTAGGGAGGTCTTTCTCTGAGCAATCCTGACAACCCGAGAGGTGTTCTACGACAAGAAAAACCTTAAAATATGCATTATCTGACTTATATACCGTCAAAAAAAAATTAGTTTTTACAAAGATTTGCAAAATTTAGTATCCTATTTTACCGACAACACTTAAGTGGGATATTCCTTTCTAATGCGTTCAGGTTTTAATACACCCTACGACTCAGTTAGAATGTGAAATAAAACTCACAAATTAATCTAGATATAAACCTTTTAAAAAATATTATCCATACACAATAAGAATATTACTGCATACCTGTCAACCTGTGACGATGAAAATGCAGGTCATGACCTGCAGTGAAGAATCAAATCTCAGGTCATAACGCGTACGAACTTTTTCGAGCTGAATTTCAGTATTTATGGTACATTTTCTTATAATGTATATCAAAGATACCAAAACATCAATGCATGTTCACTTTGTTAAGTCATTTTAAATCTTATTAAATATTATTTCATTGCACATTTAAAGATTGTTATAAATTTGTGTAACTCAGTCTTATGTGCTTTACTTTTTGAGAAAAAACACTACAATCATCAAACACTAGAATTTAATGTAATTCTTAAATGTTAGAACCATAACTCCTGAACGGTAAAAGTCAAAATCGCCATTATTGAACTTGACCTTCATTTAGTTGTCAGTAACAACATATTAAAATTTTAAAAGCTTTGGTTGAACGGTTCATGAGTTAATGCACGGACAACATTTGATTGCCGCCCACCCGCCCGCCAGACTGCCCGCCCGCCCGCCGTACATCCCCAAATCAATAACCGACATTTTTGTCACAAAAATCCGGTTAAAAATTGTTAAAAAATAACCACTTTTCCGCGATAGAAATGACATTTCAAATAGAAAAAAAAACCATACCCCTCCCCCTTTTCCATAAACTAAGTGGTACAATAAGTTACTTACAATGTGTCTTGTATTTGTCATACACCGTTATCGGATGGTAACAATACATTTGTGTCTTACTTCATGCAGTTACAGTAACATACCTGTCAACTGACCCGTATTCTGCGGGTGTGACCCGAGATTTTCACAATTCTGAGGGATCACCCGGAACACCCGCCAGGTCATTGAAATAACCCGGGAATTCCGAAAATGACCCGATTTCACCCGTATTTCTTAGCCTTGAGATTGATTTCATAAGTAATATTCCTTTGAAATACCGGCAAATTCGTAATTCTTCCATGAACAGAAAGTTCATCTAGCTATGTAAACTGTCAAATTAAGTGACCCATTAAGTGCATGTACGCATGAACTGTTCTACCAAAGCTTCCCAAATTTTAATATGTTGTTACTGATGACAAAATGGAGGTCAAGTGTAATAATGACGATTTTGACTTTTACCGTTCAGGAGTTATGGTTCTTGAAAGATTGAAAAATGGAGTTTCCAGTCGTGTCTGTGCATTTACACATGAACTGTTTTACCAAAGCTTCCCAAATTTTAATATGTTGTTACTGATGACAAAATAGAGGTCAAGTTCAATAAAGACGATTTTGACTTTTACCTTTCAGGAGTTATGGTTCTTGAAAGATTGAAAAATGGTGTTTCCAGTCGTGTCCGTGCATTTTCTCATGAACCATTCAACCAAAGCTTTTGAAATTTTTATATGTTGTTACTGATGGCAAAATAGAGGTCAAGTTCAATAATGACAATTTTGACTTTTACCGTTCAGGAGTTATGGTTCTTGAAAGATTGTAAAATGGCGTTTCCATTCACGTTGTTGCATTTACTCATGAACCATTCAATCTAAGCTTTTCAAATTTTAATGTGTTGATACTGATGACAAAATGGAGGTCAAATTTGATATTGACGATTTTCACTTTCACCATTCATCAGTAATGGTTCTTGTGATATTGCCAGGACACAAATAAATATTAATAAATCCGGTTTGCTGTCGTTGTGACAGCCTCTTGTTGGTTATTATCTTGAATATTATTATAGATACAGATAAACTGTTAATAGCAAAAATGTTAAGCAAAGTAAGATCTATAAATAAGTCAATTTGACCAAAATTGTTAATTGACCCCTTAAGGAGTTATTGCCCTTTAAAGACTTTTTATCACAATTTGTTCATCATGTTGACTTACTTTAAAAAAATCTTCTCCTTTGAAACTGCTGTATCAATTTCAGCCAAACTTAGGCTAAATGAGTTTCAGAGTATCTAGTATAAATTTTATATTTTATTTCCTTGTATGTCAAGAAACATAGCTCCTATGGCTAGAATAGAACATGGGAGAAAATGATTTTTAACCGGATTTTTGTGACAAAAATGTCGGTTATTGATTTGGGGATGTACGGAGGGCGGCCGGGCGGTCGGGCGGGAGGGCGGCAATCAAATGTTGTCTGTGCATTAACTCATGAACCGTTCAACCAAAGCTGTTAACATTTTAATATGTTATTACTGACAACTATACGAAGGTCAAGTTCAATAATGGCGATTTTGACTTTTACCGTTCAGGAGTTATGGTTTTTGAAAGGCGGCAATCAAATGTTGTCCGTGCATTAACTCATGAACCATTCAACCAAAGCTTTTAAAATTTTAATATGTTATTACTGACAACTATATGGAGGTCAAGTTAAATAATGGCGATTTTGACTTTTACCGTTCAGGAGTTATGGTTCCTGAAAGATTGAAAAATGGAGTTTTCATTCGTGTCCGTGCATTTACTCATGAACTGTTCTACCAAAGCTTCCCAAATTTTAATATGTTGTTACTGATGACAGAATGGAGGTCAAGTTCAATAATGACAATTTTGACTTTTACCGTTCAGGAGTTATGGTTCTTGAAAGATTGAAAAATGGAGTTTCCCGTCGTGTCCGTGCATTTATGCATGAACTGTTCTACCAAAGCTTCCGAAATTTGAATATGCTGTTACTGATAACAAAATGGAGGTCAAGTTAAATAATGACGATTTTGACTTTTACTGTTCAGGAGTTATGGTTCTTGAAAGATTGAAAAATGGTGTTTCCCGTCGTGTCTGTGCATTTTCTCATGAACCATTCAGCCAAAGCTTTTGAAATTTTAATATGTTGTTACTGATGACAAAATAGAGGTCAAGTTCCATAATGACGATTTTGACTTTTACTGTTCAGGGGTTATGGTTCTTGAAAGATTGTAAAATGGCGTTTCCATTCACGTTGTTGCATTTACTCATGAACCATTCAATCTAAGCTTTTCAAATATTATTATTTCAAAATGTTGATGCTGATGACAAAATGGAGGTCAAATTTGATATTGATGATTTTCACTTTCACCATTCATCAGTAATGGTTCTTGTGATATTGCCAGGACACAAATAAATGTAAATAAATCCGGTTTGCTGTCGTTGTGACAGCCTCTTGGTTTTTTTTGCTTTTGAAGAAAATAGGACAATTCAAAGAACATTTAAATAAATTGAAAAGCCAAAATAATCATTGATGAGAGATTTAACCAAAAAAATTAAGGTGAGCGATTCAGGCTCTTGAGAGCCTCTTGTTATTTATGAAAGTCTGTATTAAAATTCATCTCATGTATATGATAATGTTTCTTTATTGTAGCGATAAATTAACAAAGCTTCACGTTATTTGTTTCTAAAATTAAAATGCGGGCAATGAAGGTTTCTTTTTCATCTATCATCGATTGAACTTTAAAATATAAATTTCCAAATCAGCAACAAAAAACTATCAGACGAATAAAATTTTGAAGTAAATTATAGATTGCATTTTTATAAAGGAAAATAATGACCTCACACAGGTTATTATTTTATGCCTTTGAGCATATTTCATTGAAACATGGTATCGTCAGGGTTGATTCTGAAAAAGAATGACCTGTCGTTCTGAAAGAAAATAACTCCATATAGGTATATAAAACCTAAACATGCATATATACTTTGGCCATTGGATTTTAAGCAGCCATCATGCAATAAGTATTAATGGATAATGTTTTTATTGCAGGGTCGACTACCTGTGAAATGGATGGCTCCAGAGGCATTATTTGACAGAAAATATACTTCCAAGAGTGATGTGTAAGTTAATTATTCAAGTTGTTGTTTTCACTTCTAACAAAAATACATGTTAAATGTTATCTTCAGAAAGATATAAAGTCAGGGGCGGATCCAGCCAATTTAAAAATGGGGGTTCCCAACCCAGGACAAAGGGGGTGTTCCAACTATTTGTCCCCATTCAAATGCATTGATCTGCCAAAAAAAAGGGGGGGTTTCAACCCCCGAAACCCCCCTCTGGATCCTCCAATGTAAAGTTGATTGTTTTAAAAACATTAACAAAGAACAAAAAATTTGTTTTTTGGTGTTTAAATGCCACATTATAAGTACTGCTTTTGGAAAATTTAGTTGCTGCTATTTTTTAGCTCACCAGCTTTTGGCCCCATGTGAGCTTATGCCATCACTTGGTGTCTGTGGTCTTCTGTCTAGATTCATATTTCAAAAATCTTATCCTCTGAAACTACTAGGCCAAATATCTTCAACCTTTAAATAAATGTTTCTTAAGGTATCTAGTTTATAAAAGGTGTCAAATGCCTATTCTGGCATATTTCTCAAAAACTAAAGCTTTTACTTAGCAAATCTGACATGGCGTAAAATTGTTCAATTCGTCAAGATTTATCAACCCTGAAATTTTCAGACAATTTTTAATAACCCATTATTGGGCTGCTGCCACGCAATTTTTGCAGTTTTCATACAACCGCAAAAATTGTGAATTTTTTGGTTGTACATGTATATAGGTATCATGTTGGCCTCGGCGTCAATGTCGTCGTTGTTGGTGTCCGAAGACATTTGGTTTTCGCACTCAAACTTAAGTAAAAGGAAATAGAAATCTATGAAATATATACACAAGGTTTTTGACCACAAAAGGAAGGTCGAGATTGATTTTGAGAGTTTTAGTCCCTACAGTTTAGGAATTAGAGGCCAAAAACAGGTCCAAAATAAGCATTTTTCTTGTTTGTTGCTCAATAACCTTAGTATAATTAAATGGAAATCTATGAAATTTTAACACAAGGTTTATGACCACAAAAGGAAGATTTGAATTGATTTTGGGAGTTTTGGTCCTTATCAATTCGGGGCCAAAAGGGTCCAAAATTAAACTTTGTTTGATTTCATCAAAAAATTAATTATTTGGGGTTCTCTGATATGCTAAATCTAACCGTATATTCAGATTCTTTATTTTTGGTCCTGTTTTCAAATGGGTCTACATTAAGGTCCAAAGGGTCCAATGCTTTTCAAGTGTGAAAAACATCAACAAAATTTATACATAATCGGGAATGTCCTTCTTAAAATACTCTTCGTCTCACACCGTAACTATATATAATACTTTAGCTATTTGACCAATGATGTATAAAAAAATTGAACAAATATAATGTCATCTTTCCTTATTTTTTAATGTAATTATAAGTCTGTTTCAACTGGAAAGAATACCCCTAAAGCGGACAAGCAGTTTATTCTTTAAATTGCTGTCATTGAATATCAAGAGAGAAAATAAATTCTGAAATTGATTTGAAACTTTGATACTCTATAGTTTTCCTGGGAAATATTCACATCCCTCAAGGATTATTAGTGTACTTCTAGTTGCGTACATATTACATACATGTCGGAACAATTGTGATGATGATGAATTTCTTCCTTTTTTCAAGAACAATCTAGTTGATATATAAATGTCCATAACTTCGATGAGCCAAATAAAGTTATTTATTCCATAATGGTATTATTTTAGTAGGTTTATAATCCTGGTACCTTTGATAACTATCTCTATATGAATTGGATTTTGAATAAAAAAGCATATTCACCTGAGAAAGTGTTATTCACCGCGCTAAACGTCACGCGCTTTTACATGCAACGTTATGGTAAAATGTTTCATGTACAATTTGATTTTTGTCGAGCCTGCAACTTTTGTTGCAGAAAGCTCGACATAGGGATAGTGATCCGGCGGCGGCTACGGCGGCGGCGGGGTATTAGCTAACTTCTTAAAAGCTTTATATTTTAGAAGATGGAAGACCTGGATGCTTCATACTTTGTATATAGATGCCTCATGTTACGAAGTTTCCGTCAGTCACATGTCCAATGTCCTTGACCTCATTTTCATGGTTCAGTGACCACTTGAAAAAAAAGTTCAGATTTTTTGTAATGTTGAATTCTCTCTTATTATAAGTAATAGGATAACTATATTTGATATGTGCGTACCTTGAAAGGTCCTCATGTCTGTCAGACAGTTTTCACTTGACCTCGACCTCATTTCATGGATCAGTGAACAAGGTTAAGTTTTGGTGGTCAAGTCCATATCTCAGATACTACAAGCAATAGGGCTAGTATATTCGATGTATGGAAGGACTGTAAGGTGTACATGTCCAACTGGCAGGTGTCATCTGACCTTGACCTCATTTTTATGGTTCAGTGGTTATAGTTAAATTTTTGTGTTTTGGTCTGTTTTTCTCATACTATATGCAATAGGTCTACTATATTTGTTGTATGGAATGATTGTAAGGTGTACCTATCTAGCGGGCAGATGTCATGTGACCTTGACCTCATTTTCATGGTTCAGTGGTCAAAGTTAAGTTTTTGAATTTTGGTCTTTTTATCTAATACTATATGCCATAGGTCATCTATATTTGGTGTATGGAAATATTTTATGATCTTTATGTCAGTCACGCATGTTTTATTTGACCGTGACCTCATTTTCACGGTTCATTGCACAGTGTTAAGTTTTTGTGTTTTGGTCTATTTTTCTTAAACTATAAGTAATAAGTCAACTATATATGTTGTATAGAAGCATTGTTAGCTGTACATGTCTGCCTGGCATGGTTCATCTGACCTTGACCTCATTTTCAAGGTTCCTTGGTCTTTGTTTAGTTATCTTGGTTAATGTTAAGTTTATGTGACAGTTGTATTAAAGCTTAGCTTTATACTTAGGACTATCAACATAATATCAATGATTAGTATAGAAGGCGAGACATTTCAGCGTGTGCACTCTTGTGGTATATGTTTGGCATTAAATACAGTTTCTTTTCTCGGAATATGGAATAAAACAATTACTGTCTTTTGTTTCGGTAAATATGGGGTTTAATTGACTTTTGAAAAACTGATATTCACTTCGACCGTCGGCCTCAGTGAATATCAGTTTTCCAAAAGTCAATAAAACCGCATATTTACCTCATCAAAAGACAGTAATTGTATAATATCGACCTGTATTTAAATCTCTTCTTCTTTTTCTTCTTTTTGTATACAATAGTCTATCGACATTTGATGATTACATACTGTTGGCATACGTGGACTAGTCATTTTACAAAACTTTTACCCCAATTTACGCAAAATGTATGTTTCTTTCTTATGCTTTATGTAAACATGTATATATTTTAATTTGCGCTATAGTTCCTTAACTTATTATCCAGGCATATATACGAATGGTCGACAAGTGCGTACATTTTTTTAAATCAATATTTCTGGCATGTTCCAATCTGTCCTTCACCATTGACAACAAGTATATATTACATTTTACCAAATTTACCCTTGGAAAAAATATGTATATAGATTTTTACTTCATCAAATCTGTTGGTTTTTTTTGGTATTATTTATATTTTTATAAATAATTTTCTTTTCACCAGAAATGTTATTCATAAACAAGCGTATGAGTTTAGTAATGACTATATATTATATCACTTTCGGACACGCAAGATAGAGATGTATATTATACACCTAATAGTTCAAAATTGAAAGATATAAGTTATCGGCCGTGTACACTGATCAATACCCTAAGAAGTGAAACGATGCATGCATTTGCAAGCTCGACAGGAAATCGCTGGAATACCTGGACGTGTCACCTCACCCCTTACAATACCTTTAGCCATGCGGGTGATCAGTGGAGCGAAGATCCTAATTTATTTGAATCAAGTTTATTACATAAAAGAATTATGAACTAATTAGATTTTCAAAAACAATTTAAGTTTCACGGAACACTTATTTATGATTTGAAATTTGACTTTTTTACTTTAACTAATTCCAATATTATCAGTCTAAAAAAACCAGATCATGGTTATTTTAAAAAAAATAAGAACATTTTCCGTATCAAGTTAGTAACTAGTCGGATTAAACAACTGTACGATTGATAACTCGAATAATTCTGCGCCCTCTAGCGTCCTTATAGCCTATCGTTAATGTAGCAATCAGAGATTAGACGGAGATCAGCGGAATATAACGACTGACATTATTTAGGTTATACGATTGACAAGATATCGACACGCAATTACGACTACATTTGGTTACTGTAGTTTTGGTCCTTAGACATATCATGGGTTCAAATCGGCAAAGGTGACAAAATGGCCGAACGGAGAGAATTGATACTCTAAATTTAAAATCGATGGTGATCTCTTATCTAGCAGAATAAAACTTTAATATCTATGAATTTGAGCATTTTTATACAGAATGGACATAATATCAATTTTTGATTTTTTTGCGAAGTTTCCCTTTAAGGTCCAAAGGGTCAAAAATTAAACTTTGTTTGATTTCAACAAAAATTGAATGTATGGGGTTCTTCAATATGCTGAATCTAACCATGTATTTAGATTTTTATACGACCGCAAAAATTTTAATTTTTCGTCGTATATTGCTATCACGTTTGCGTCGTCGTCCGAATACTTTTAGTTTTCGCACTCTAACTTTAGTAAAAGTTAATAGAAATCTATGAAATTTTAAAGCAAGGTTTATAACCTCAAAAGGAAGGTTGGGATTGATTTTGGGGGAATTAGGGGCCAAAAAGGGCCCAAATAAGCATTTTCTTGGTTTTCGCACTATAACTTTAGTTTAAGTAAATAGAAATCTATGAAATTTTGACACAAGGGTTATGACCACAAAAGAAAGGTTGGGATTGATTTTGGGGATTTTAGTTCAAACAGTTTAGGAATTAGGGGCCAAAAAAGGGCCAAAATAAGCATTATTTTTGGTTTTCGCACAATAACTTTAGTATAAGTAAATAGAAATCAATGAAATTTAAACACAAGGTTTATGACCACAAAAGAAAGGTTGGGATTGATTTTGGGAGTTGAGGTCTGAACAGTTTAGGAATTAGGGGCCAAAAAGGGGCCCAAGTAAGCATTATTCTTGGTTTTCGCACCATAACTTTAGTAAAAGTCGCTTTATTTTTATTTCATTATAAACTAGAGATCATTCTGATTTCAGTGATATCTAGTTTTATACAAGTATCTTTATTAATCCTTCCACCACTAAGGGTCACTCATGCATAGTCCCTAAAATATTATGTCATAGAAAAAAAACTGTTGATTGCACCCTTGTGTAGGTGCACTCAACTCCAATCTTAATTAACTAGGGAAAAGTGCCATTATTGGATATTAATAAAAACATAAAAAAGAGAACTGTTTTGAACAGAGGATTTTATTTTATAGCCTAAAATACTGAAAGATTTGAACAAACAGTGAAATGATTCCAGATTCTAAAGAATTTGTGTTAGCATTTATAAGAAACATGATGTAGATGTTCTGGAAATTAAGTCTTACGAAAACAAAGGTCAAAAGACTGATACTATAGTTTAATTCAACTTGTTTCATATTGTACTGTACAATGCACGCCATGTGACAAAATCCTCGCGTGTAAACTGTTAAAAAAGCGTGTATTACACGCGAATATCATGTCACTTGACATGTATGCCTGTACATCATCTTAAGGTGGTACCTAACACTACAGGGAGATAACTCTGTAAAATCAGCAGAACGTTTTAATGACGTTGTGTTCATAAGGGAGTATTAAGCTTCTCAATGATCAAAATAAGTGTTTGTCAAACTGCTATATAACCAGTGTAATTTTTCTGATAAAACAGTTGGTTCAAACTTTTTGAAATTTTTATATTTTTGTCAAAGGGTCAAAGTAAATACTTTGTCAACATTTTAAGAAAATTAAAGGAGCCAAATTAATTTTAGTTAAAGTGTTGGGTACCACCTTAACGAATTTATATCACAGGTTCTACAGCAGTAATATTTCCCCCAAAAAAAGGCCTTACAGATACTTTATGATGACTGATTTTTATAGGACCTTGCTTCAAGTAAAAAAAAATTGCAAATATGGTTGAAATAAAAGCATATTTTGATTCACTAAGTAATTTAAATTTATTCATAAATATATTAATCCTTGTTCTTTACAATTTTAATCTTTTTTTCATAGTTGGTCCTATGGAGTATTGTTGTGGGAGATATTTACACTCGGAGGGAATCCTTATCCATCTGTACCTGTGGAAAGATTATTTGAACTTTTAAAAGAAGGTCATAGAATGGGCAGACCTCCATATGCTTCAGAAATAATTAATAAAACGATGCAGTCCTGTTGGCATGAGAATCCATCAGGGCGACCATCTTTCAATAACCTTGTTATTGATTTTAATCAAATGTTGACCTCTATGGACAACAGAGGTGAAGTAAGTATTTATTCTATAATTATGGAATTATCAGAAAAAATAAATAGTCAAAATGGTTTTTTTTATAAATTCATTTAAAGTTTGATATTTACTTTATAAATCTTGTTCCCAAATATATGTCTATATTATACAAATGTCAGTGTAATTTTGTATGTATTTTCTGTTAGGCCAGGGTTTTTCAATTTTGCTGGTTTACATATTTTTCACATTAAAAAGTCAAGTTGGTCGGTAGGAAAAAAAAGTAAAAAATATCTTTCAAGACCACAAATATGTAAAAAAAAATATGTTTCACATTTCTAGCAATATGAGTGGTATGCTATTTTGTCATCATTTCTTAAATTCGTTATCCTTGAAATATAATTACTCAACAGTTATAAACAAAAAATGCATGGTATTCTCATCCAAGTTTTGTCCACAGACAAAGACAACATTATATTGTCATTTCACAAACAGATCCTCATAGTTGTCTTCCTGGAATTCATCAGTTGTCATGCATTCCTGTTTGAATATCAATAATGTGGTCATTTTAATAAATTTCCTGTTACAAAACTTTGAATTTTTCGAAAAACTAAGGATTTTCTTATCCCAGGCATAGATTACCTTAGCCGTATTTGGCACAACTTTTTGGAATTTTGGATCCTCAATGCTATTCAACTTTGTACTTGTTTGGCTTTATAAATATTTTGATATGAGCATCACTGATGAGTCTTATGTAGACGAAACGCGCGTCTGGCGTACTAAATTATAATCCTGGTACCTTTGATAACTATTTGATATCCAAAAGGAAGATTTTTATTTTTTTATTACTTATGAAACAAGAAAATTCCAAATTATTTTAACTTTAACTTGACGACTTCCATGTTTTGACAGGTTCATTTAATCTTTGAGATGATACATCTTATGGAATTATGACAAAAAAGTGAAACAAACTTATTGTTATGGGTTTTGAACACAGGTTTCTCTCATCAAAATTATTTGGCTATTTTTAGCTCACCTAGCCTGAACTTTTACAAAAATCTTCTCCTCTGAAACTACTGGGCCAAACTTAACCAAACTTGGCCACAATCATCATTGGGGTAAAGTGTTTAAAAGATATAACCAAAATGGCCTCCATAGCTAAAAATAGAACATAAGGGTAAAATGTAGATTTGGCTTAAATCTCTGAAACCAAAGCATTTACATCAAATCTGACATGGAGTAATATTGTTAATCAGGACAAGATCTGTCTGCCCTGACATTTTCAAATGAATCAGACAACCTGCTTCTAAATTAGTAGTTTTAAGTAATGAACTCAAAATCGTTCAATTTTTTTTATGTCATGTTTTGAAATCCCGGATATGCGCAGAAATGTACAATGTACTTTCTTTTTCCGGTCTCGTTTGTATGAAACTTTGAGTAAAATATATATTTATCAGTCTAGTATAAAATAGGAAGGAATGCGCAATACCAATTTCATTTTTAATAATTCCTTGATATGAAAAAACGTTACCTGATGATAGCGTTTCTTTGTTTACATTGCATATGACGTCATAATTAAAATAACGTCACAACTAAAATCCTTAACAACAGAACCAAAATCGGAAACGTTACGGTATTTCCGTTTCTTTTTTTTTAACAAATGTTTAAGTTACAAAAAAATAATTCATACAGACTTCGTCCCCATTTACAGGTAATGCCTGCCTCATATTAGTTTTAAGTAAACTTTGCCATTTTTAGCTCACCTGGTTTGAAGGGCCAAGTGAGCTTTTCTCATCACTTTGCATCCTGCATCGTTAACTTTTAACTAAAGTTGTAATACTTCTTCAAATATATTTTTTTTTATTTCAGGAATATCCAAATCTAGATGAATGTAACAGTATACATCCCATCATATCATCATGATCATAGTCTCTCTCATGTACGAGGCATTCACTGACAACTGTGTTTTATACTAATAGGCAGTGATTGTTTCATTATCTCAATCATCTAGATCATCTTCCACATATTGAATTAAACTTGACTTAATTGTTCAAATAAAACAACCATGCATCTTATTCAATCTCATGTTTTTACAACAAGTGCTATATAGTGATCAAAAAAAAAGTTTTTGTTGCTCTAATGTGCAACCTCATTGACACCAAAGACAAAGAAATAATACTAGTATTAGAAATCCAGTGTCTGTGATTTTTTTTGTGATTTGTGTTGACAAGGATAAATATGTTTAATCATGTAAAGTACAGGAACTTATTTCAAATGGAAATGTCCAAAGTTTTTGATGGGAATTTATATCAATTGTGACGAAAATGCGTTCAAATGACGACAAACGAACTTCAAATTGTGATCTTTTGAGAAATAATGAAATTCAAATGCGAACTGTCCGGGAGTATTAAACAAATTATTTAGATCAAATGACGAAACTATACGTCTGGTTGTTGAAATGCCAACTGACTAATTTTACAGCAAAAATGTTGTTTTATAGTTATGATCTGTAAAATTTTCATCATTTTTCCACATTTTCTATATTAAATTTTACAACAAAATTAAGCTAACAATACACAGGATTGTCAATATAGTTTTTTCTGTTTTATCATTCTGAAAGTAGAAATTATGCAGGCACAATACTGTTTTTTATTGGCTCATGCTTTGCAACATTATACACTATTTTATATATGATTTTGGTTATACTGTTGAATTACTTGAGTATACATTTCAATGAATACAAATTTTGATTATTTAGAAGAATGAAAATAAGTAGAACTTGGACCTGTGTATGCAAAAAAATGAACGCTCTAATTGAAAAAGATAATTAAGTTTAAAATACAATTTAAGACATATAACACTTGGAAAAAATGATGTGCAAATATAAAATAGAAGATGTGGTATGATTGCCAATGAGACAACTATCCACAAAAGACCAAAATGACACAAACATTAACAATTATAGGTCACCGCATGGCCTTCAACAATGAGCAAAGCCCATACCGCATAGTCAGCTATAAAAGGCCCTGATAAGAAAATGTAAAACAATTCAAACGAGAAAACTAACGGCCTTATTAGGAATGATGAATCAAACAAAACAAAAACAGC
The DNA here is from genome assembly GCF_036588685.1 of Mytilus trossulus. Classification (NCBI taxonomy): domain Eukaryota; kingdom Metazoa; phylum Mollusca; class Bivalvia; order Mytilida; family Mytilidae; genus Mytilus; species Mytilus trossulus. Next base: position 7,112,030 of record NC_086377.1, read on the forward strand.
CTGTGTCAAATGGGTACAAATCATGCAATGGAACAAAGTATTAATGTAATCATGATACAAATTATGGACCACTTGGTGTATATAACGTGACGGTACCCAAATTGCACCTATTTTGACAGTTTTTTCACCTACGTTTTTTTATGATAAAGACAAAAATTTCCATTCTGTGTTTATTTTGTAGCCGTATCCTTCTTTATTATAGAAGTACACCAATTTCATTTTTAATCCATATGGAATCATAGAAAAATTGGTCTAAACTGACCTCCAAACCATCAATGATTCTGAAATGAGGAGTACCCAAACTGCATCCATGCTTAAATTCGCACTGTCAAAATTCTAATAACAGAGCTTTTTTTTAATTTCTTCAAATATTTTGAACAATTGGATATTTGTCAATGTTTACTCTTTATTTTTTTTTAAATGGATACTTGTAACATATTGTATTTGATCATTTTAAAAAGATGACGTTTTGATGACGTCGCATGGTGACGTTTCAGTACATTTTGCTTTTTTAGTAAACACTTCACCTGTTGATAAATACTGTGAACGTTTTGTGCATATCTAAATAGTTTTACCTATGTTGAAAGATGTGCATAGTATCAAATCATAAAAATACAAATAGTTTACGGTCTCTAGGAAATCTTGGTAGATTATTTTTACTATTTTGGCTTAATAGGTGCAATTTGGGTACTCGGTGCAATTTGGTTACTGTTACGTCATATATATATGACCAGTATGTATTATTATGTTGATGCAGTATATTTACAATTAGTAAATTTTATGATTCTGAAGTACAGTGTTTATTTTTAGACTTGACAATCAAATAATGTAAATGTTTTCTATTTGTGTTCATTGTTAAATTTTGGCCAGGTGATGCCATCTGTTACTTACATTTTATTTCACTTGTTAAAACCTTATGTATCAATGTTGATCCTCTTTCATGGTTTTTGTTGAGCCTGCGACTTTTGTCGTTGGTTGCAGTGTCCACAAATATTCACTTTGGGGTTAAAGATTTTAAAATTTCAATAACTTTTCTTTAACTATCCTGTATTTCTACCAAATTTGTTTAAACTTTGCAATTTTGAATTTTATGCAGTCATGTTAAAACTGGGTTACTTCAAAGAAAAAGAGGGAAACATGCTCTTATGCATATAAGTTGATGTATTTGTGCCTGTACTACAGTCTTTACCATGCCCAACTTTCTGGTTCACTTTGGTTTAGTATAATTTTGATTATTTTTGTCAAATAAGCTTTGACTGTGTAAATTTTCATTTAAATTCATACATGTGTACATATTAAAGAATCATAGCAGATGCAGTTTAGCAAGAGGAAATGAGAAGTTTAAGGTAAATGAAATGTGTTTAAGACAACCTTATGCTAAGCTTTTATCCACACACGGTACCAATAATAGCCAATTGCCTAAGGTTGCTAAATTGACCCGAATCCCCAGGTGGTAAAAGGTGGGACTATTTTATTGAGTTCCAAAGTTATGGTAGGGTGAAACAACCTCCTTTATTCTGCAATGCATAAAAAAAAATCCCCTCGGGAAAGGTTTTGTCCACACTTAGTACAAATGATGGGACCAAGGCGGGTAAGGTTTTATAAGGTTTAAAGTTTGGGTAGTGTTACCACCTCCCACCTTTAATTTATCAAAAATTCCCTATGGCACAGCTTTGTCAACAATAAGTACAAATGATAGGGAATTACCTAAGGTTGTTTGGACCCAACGACCAAGATGGGTAAAGTGTTTTAACTTTTTTATACGACCGCAAAAATTTTAATTTTTTGGTCGTATATTGGTATCACGTTGGCGTTGTCGTCGTCGTCCAAATACTTTTGGTTTTCGCACTATAACTTTAGTTTAAGTAAATAGAAATCTATTCTATGCAATTTAAACAGCAAGACCATAAAAGGAAGGTTTGGATTGATTTTGTAAGTTTTGGTCCCAACAGTTTAGGAATTAGGGGCCAAAAAGGGCCCAAATAAGCATTTTCTTAGTTTTCGCACTATAACTTTAGTTTAAGTAAATAGAAATCTATGAAATTTTGACACAAAGTTTATGACCACAAAAGGCAGGTTGGGATTGATTTTGGGAGTTGATTGAGGTGCCAATTTGGGGTAGGGTGACCCTACCACTTCCCCTCTTTAATTTATAAAAAAAATCCCTGCGGCAAAGGTTTTGTCCTCATAAGGTACTTGTACAACTGGTAGGTTATTGCCTGGACCTATAAACCCAGGTGAGTTAAGCTATGGAAATATTTTGATTGAGGTCCCAAGTTAAAAGAATACATGTCAGTTTTCAAATCCCATGTACAGAATAAGGATAAATCATGGATATCTAAAAAAGAGGGACGAAAGATACCAGAGGGACAGTCAAAATGCCAACTAGGTTCAGGTTTTGCTTTTCTTATTTTAAATGCTTCATGGGAATATAATATACAGCATTTTTATATTTAGAGAGCTTATATTCTTCTGCATTTTTTAATCTCCTCTATAAATAAAACTAACCTTTGAAGTACATTATCATAACATTAAAATAAATTGCAAAAAATACCAAGTGGTCCAAAACAAGATATTTATAAATATCTTCGAAGTTGGGATTGAGAACTTTGTTTTCCTAAAACATATCTTTTTTGCAGTTAAGCAAGGTACTTAAATTGAAGAAAATACAGTTCTAAAATTAACATTGTTGACCTCAAGTAAAAATTGAATGTATAGTAAAAAAAACCAATAGAGCTGAAAAACGCTCAGTGGTCAATTGTGTGATTGAACAGTATTGAACATTTATTGAACATGTAAACATTTTGAGATGAACAGTTTTCGAATGATTTAATGTATTGTTATTCTTATCTGTTATTGATTATAGTATCTAATAAAAAAAAATATAAATCTTTTGCAATTTTCTTTATACATATGCATGTGCTTTATGGTTTCAAAAGGTAACGTTAGAAATGCGTTCATTATATATGTTCCGGACCATATGAGTATTTGGACCATACGGGTATGGTCATGACCATATGAGTATAATACTCGTTTGGTTATTAACGGGCCGGACCATATGAGTATTTGGACCATATAGGTATATTTTTTTTTTCAAATTACATTATAAAAGAGGGACGAAAGACACCAAAGGGACAGTCAAACTCATTAATCTAAAACAAACTGACAACGCCATGACTAAAAATGTAAAAGACAAACAGAAAAACAATAGTAATTATGACACAACATAGAAAACTAAAGAATAAACAACACGAACCCCAACAAAAACTAGGGGTGATCTCAGGTGCTCCGAAGAGTATATAATGTTTCAATAATACAAAAACTTTATCTAAAAACATAACAATTTTTTAATTTTATAATCCAAAAACTTCGTAAAAATTGAATATTGATGCCATAGTTAGTTTTCATCGCTAGTTACATTCTTGCATGTAGGCTTGGTTGACATTCACTTCCACACGGTATCATAGCTTTGTGTCTCTGGTGGTAACTGTTGGTTCTTAGAGGTGAAATTACCCTAATAGAATATATGTACCCGTTTCAGCGCTCGACTGATACCCTGTTACTTATTCTTTCCTTATTCGCTTTTAATGCGCAGGGTATACGTTGCACCTTGAAATAAATCGTTTTTTAATTGTGTTCATTTCTCTGGTGGTAATAATGTGTTCTTATAGATGAAATATCCTTATTAGCGCGTATGTTCCCGTTCCAGCGCTCGGACAATACCCTGTTACTTATTTGTTCTTATTCGCTTTTAATGCGCAGGGTATACGTTGCACTTTAAAATAAATCGTTTTCTAATTGTGTTCATGTCTCTGGTGGTAACAATGTGTTCTTAGAGATGAAATTATCCTATTAGCGCGCATTCATCTGTTCCAGCGCTCGGTTAATACCCTGTTACCTATTTGATACCTATTCACTTATAATACGTTTGTTGTACGTTGCACCTTTTAGAAAAGGATTTTCAATTAAGTTCATATCTCTGGTGGTAATAATGTGTTCTAATCGATTTATTCCAAGGTGCAGCGTATACCACGCGTATTAAAATCGAATAAGGAACGAATAAGTAACAGGGTATCAGTCGAGCGCTGAAACGGGTACATATGTTCTATTAGGGTTATTTCACTTCTAAGAACCGACAGTTACCACCAGAGACACAAAAATATTTCTTTTTTAAAGTGTAACGCATAACACACGTTTTAAAAGCGAATAAGGAACGAATAAGTAACAGGGTATCACTGAGTCGAGCGCTGAAACGGGAAGATATGTTCTATTAGGGTTATTTCACCTCTAAGAACCGAAATGGGTACATATGCGCTAATAGTTTTTTTTTCAACTCAGAGAACACATAATTACCACCAGAGACATGAACACAAATTAAAAAACGATTTATTTCAAGGTGCAACGTAAACCACGCGTATTAAAAGCGATTAAGGAACGAATAAGTTAACCGAGCGGGTCATTTCATCTTTAAGAACACATTTCATCTCTAAGAACACATTGTTATAACCAGAGACATGGACACAATTGAAAATCCTTTTCTAAAAGGTGCAACGTACAACAAACGTATTATAAGTGAATAGGTAACAGGGTATTAACCGAGAGCTGGAACTGGTACATGCACGCTAATAGGGTCATTTCATCTCTAAGAACACATTGTTACCACCAGAGACATGGACACAATTGAAAATCCTTTTCTAAAAGGTGCAATGTACAACAAACGTATTATAAGTGATAGGTAACGAATAGGTAACAGGGTATTAACCTAGAGCTGGAACGGGTACATGCACGCTAATAGGGTCATTTCATCCCTAAGAATACATTGTTACCACCAGAGAAATGAACACAATTAAAAAACGATTTATTTCAAGGTGCAACGTATACCCTGCACATTAAAAGCGAATAAGGAACGAATAAGTAACAGGGTATTATCCGAGCGCTGGAACGAGTACATACTCGCTAATAGGGTTATTTCATCTATAAGAACACAGTATTACAACCAGAGATATGAACTTAATTGAAAATCCTTTTCTAAAAGGTGTAACGTACAACAAACGTATTATAAGTGAATAGGTAACGAATAGGTAACAGGGTATTAACCGAGCGCTGGATAGGGAACATGCACGCTAATAGGGTCATTTCATCTCTAAAAACACATTGTTACCACTAGAGACATGGACACAATTGAAAATCCTTTTTAAAAGGTGCAACGTACAACAAACGTATTAAAAGTGAATAGGTAACAGGGTATTAACCGAGCGCTGGAACGGGTACATCCGCGCTAATAGGGTAATTTCATCTCTAAGAACACATTGTTACCACCAGAGACATGGACACAATTGAAAATCTTTTCTAAAAGGTGCAATGTATAACAAACGTATTATAAGTGAATAGGTAACGAATAGGTAACAGGGTATTAACCGAGCGCTGGAACGGGTACATATGCGCTTATAGAGTCATATCACCTCTAAGAACCCAAATATACCACCAGAGACAACAAAACAATGGAAAATCATGTTTTAAAAGGTGCAACGTATATGATACACGTATTATAAGCGAATTATAAGCGAGTAATGGAACGAATTAAACAAGGTTATAGCATGCTCCGAAACGATGTACACCCTGCTAACATGTTTAACCCCACCACATTATGTTTGTGCCTGTCCCTAGACAAGAGCCTGAAATTAAGTAGTTATCGTTTGTTTTTGTGTTACATATTTGTTTTCCGTTTATTTTTTTGTGTATGAAATACGGCCGTTAGTTTTGTTGTTTGAATTGTTTGAGATTGTCATGTCTGGGCCTTTTATAGGTTTGGGCTATGCTCATTGTTGAAGGCCGTACAGTGACCTATAGTTGATAATATCTGTGTCATTTTGGTCTATTGTGGGGGTGTTGTCTCATTGGCAATTATACCACATCTTCTTTTTTTTATATACAAGCGCTAACACGGTGATTTCATCCCTTCGAACCAAGATCCATCTTCAAACATACGGACATAAAGCAGTTAAAAGGTAGAACGTATAAAAATCAAATAAGGAACAAATGAGTATCGAACATAAAGTAAAAGGATCGGTTGAGCACAAACACATATAAATAGGTCACAAAAAGATCATTTTACCTCAACAAATTTAGAACTATTACCAGATATAAGAGTATAAACAATTAAAAAGGGGGAAGGCTATCAAAAATCGAATAAGTAACGAATAAGGAATAGGGAATAAGTAACGAATAGGTAACGATAGGGAATAGGGAATAAGTAACGAATATAGGTAACGAATAGGGAATAGGGAATAGGTAACAAATAGGGAATAGAGAATAGGTAACGAATAGGGAATAGAGAATAAGTAACGAATAGGTAACGATAGGGAATAGGGAACAAGTAACGAATAGGTAACGAATAGGGAATAGGGAATAGGTATCGAATAGGGAATAGGGAATAGGTAACGAATAGGGAATAGGAAATAAGCTGTAAGTTTCAGTTAGATATCATTTCTCATTTTGAAATGAAACAAATGACATACAAAAATGATCCTTTGTCATCATTTTATTTTTACTATAAGATTTTGTCAAATAAGCAGTGTAAAAAAATTCTAACTTCATTGCAGAGGCTTGTATAGGGTATATTGGGATACTGAATATTTGCCATTTTAATTTTAGGGATATGGGATATTTGTCCTAAAAGTAAATGGGATATGGGATATTGATGCATTTATAAGGATATTGAACTTTTAAAAAACATGAAAAAAAAAATATGTGGAATTTAAAAGTTAAGTACAGAAATATTTACATCTCACTTGATAGTCCTTGATAAAATTGCCCAAAAAAAGTTTTATATTAAAGGTCATTTTAGTGCTTTGTTGATTTTAATTGAGTTTATGGTCGTTTTATTTAAAAGTCATCCAAACCCAAGCGAAAAGTATTGATTTATATGCTCATGTGTAATGATAACTTTAAAAGTATTTGTTTTGCTTTCCATACTTCGTTCCTTATTGTTAATTTTCCTTTTTAGCTTACCTTTCCAAAAGGAAATGTGAGCTTTTGCCATCACTTGGCGTCCGTCGTCGTCCGTCCGTCGTAAACTATTTCAAAGATCTTCTCCTCTGAAACTACTGAACCAATTCAAACCAAACTTCATCTGATTGATTCCTAGGATATCTAAAATAAAGTTTGTGTTTTAATTCTCATTTCATAAAAAAACATGGCCGTCATGGCTAAAAATAGAACATAGGGGTAAAAGGCAGTTTTTAGCTTATAACCCAAAAACCAAAGCATTTAGAGCAAATCTGACAGAGTAAAATTGTTTATCAGGTCAAGATCTATCTGCCCTGAAATTTTCAGATGAATCAGACAACCGATTGTTAGGTTGCTGCCTCTGAATTGGTTATTTTAAGGAAATTTTGCTGTTTTTGGTTATTATCATGAATATTATTATAGATAGAGATAAACTGTAAACAGCAAAAATGTTCAGCAAAGTAAGATGTACAAATAAGTCAACATGACCGAAATGGTCAGTTGACCCCTTTAGGAGTTATGGCCCTTTATAGTCAATTTTTAACCATTTTCTGTAAATCTTAGTTATCTTTTACAAAAATCTTCTCCTCTGAAACTACTGGGCCAAATTTAACCAAACATGGCCAAAATCATTATTAGGGTATCTAGTTTTAAAATTGTGTCCGGTGACCCGGCTAACCAACCAAGATGGCCGCCATGGCTAAAAGTAGAACATAGGGGTAAAATGCAGTTTTTAGCTTATAACTCAAAAACCAAAGCATTTAGAGCAAATCTGACACGAGGTAAAATTGTTTATCAGGTAAAAATCTATCTGCCCTGAAATTGTCAGATGAATCGGACAACCCGTTGTTGGGTTGCCGTCCCTGAATTGGTAATTTTAAGGAAATTTTGCTGTTTTTGGTTATTATCTTGAATATTATTATAGATGTAGATAAACTGTAAACAGCAATAATGTAATGCTTTGGGTATACAATGTTTTTTTTATACTTTCATCATAAATTATATTATGAACACGAGACAAACGAGACATTTCAGTGTGTCCACTCTTGTTTTTGCTTTTGAAGAAGATATGACAGTATCGAAGAACCATTTATATAAATTGAAAACCCAAAATAATCATTCATGGAAGATTTAAGCAAAAAATTTAAGGTGAGCGATTCAGGCTCTTAAGAGCCTCTTGTTTAAATGGTGATGTTCCTTTGGTACTATCTTACGGTGTTTGTATATCACAACTCCTCCGCTTTGCCCGTGTCTGTTGTAACGTTTTGGATTTTAATGAACGAAATATATGTATTACTGGTAAATTATTAAGTCAGGGATTTCGTTACCACAAATCACTTAAAATCTTTACTAAATTCTAGGTTTGGTTCTACCTGTAGAAAACTTATTTCCAAAGGGATAGCACATCCTCATTTTTACGGAGATGTTGTTTACCGTGCTGCTGGATGTGTAATGATTGATAATTTAGTCTCAGATGCATTACTTTTTATTAGTTGTAATTGAACTAGCTGTCAGTAACTGCGAGTACTCTCAGATCTGTACTGAGTGTCTTTTTTTATGGGATGTACAAGTACTCGGTCACGTCCACTCTCTGTTTTTGTTAGATGTATTTCTATTTGTATCTATCTGATGAGCTAAGCCTTTTTCAACTTTGTATAGTTCGTTCTTATGTTGTACTGTTACACCACTGTCCAAGGTTAAGGGGAAGGTTGGGATTCCGCTAACATGTTTAACCTCGCCACATTCTGTATGTATGTGCCTGTCCAAAGTCAGGAGTCTTTAATTCAGTGGTTGTCGTTTGTTGCTGCGTTACATATTTGTTTTTTGTTCATTTTTTTAGCTCACCTGGCCCGAAGGGCCAAGTGAGCTTTTCCCATCACTTTGCGTCCGGCGTCCGTCGTCGTCCGTCGTCGTCCGTCGTCCGTCGTCGTTAACTTTTACAAAAATCTTCTCCTCTGAAACTGCTGGGCCAAATTCAACCAAACTTGGCCACAATCATCATTGGGGTATCTAGTTTAAAAAATGTGTGGCGTGACCCCACCAACCAACCAAGATGGCCGCCATGGCTAAAAATAGAACATAGGGGTAAAATGCAGTTTTTGGCTTATAACTCAAAAACCAAAGCATTTAGAGCAAATCTGACATGGGGGTAAAATTGTTTATCAGGTCAAGATCTATCTGCCCTGAAATTTTCAGATAAATCAGACAACCCGTTGTTGGGTTGCTGCCCCAAAATTGGTCATTTTAGGGAAATTTCACCCTTTTTGGTTATTATCTTGAATATAATTATAGATAGAGATAAACTGTAAATAGCAATAATGTTCAGCAAAGTAAGATCTACATAAAAGTCAACATGATCAAAATGGTCAGTTGACCCCTTAAGGAGTTATTGCCCTTTATAGTCATTTTTTGTCAATTTTTCGTGAAGTTTTGTTATCTTGTACAAAAATCTTCTCCTCTGAAACTACTGAGACAAATTTAACCAAACTTGTCCACAATCATCATTAGGGTATCTAGTTTAAAAAATGTGTGGCGTGACCCGGCCAACCAACCAAGATGGCCACCACAGCTAAAAATAGAACATAGGGGTAAAATGCAGTTTTTGGCTTATGACTCAAAAACCAAAGCATTTAGAGCTAATCTGATATGGAATAAAATTGATTATCAGTTCAAGATCTATCTGCCCTGAAATTTTCAGATGAATCGGACAACCTGTTGTTGGGTTGCTGCCCCTGAATTGGTAACTTTAAGGAAATTTTGCTGTTTTTGGTTATTATCTTGAATATTATTATAGATAGAGATAAACTGTAAACAGCAATAATGTTGGGCAAAGTAAGATTTACAAATAAGTCAACATGATTGAAATGGTCAGTTAACCCCTTTAGGAGTTATTGCCCTTTATAGTCAACTTTTAACCATTTTTCGTAAATCTTATTTATCTTTTACAAAAATCTTCTCCTCTGAAACTACTGGGCCAAGTTCATTATAAATAGAGATAATTGTAAGCAGTAAGAATGTTCAGTAAAGTAAGATGTACAAACACATCACCATCACAAAAACACAATTTTGTCATGAATCCATCTGCGTCCTTTGTTTAATATTCACATAGACCAAGGTGAGCGACACAGGCTCTTTAGAGCCTCTAGTTATATGAGGCCAAATAAAAAAGTATGTGTGGTTCCAGTTACATCTGAAAAATAGTTAGGGTAGGTAGGTAGAGAATTTTTTTTATTTGATGTTTTTTTTTTTACATTGAGTCTATGGGAGCAACATTCTGACTTTAACAGTGCTTAACGAAAAATGACAATAAAATGTTTAGGGTAGGCTATTTTTAAGCCAAAAAAGTAGGGACGGTAGGGTTACTGGAACCACACACATATTTTTATTTGGCTTGAGGCTGGATGATGTATGTTATAAACTGTTTTTGTGTGCGTATTCTTTATTTTATTATGGAAAAAGGGGAATCCAAGATTCCAGATTGTTTAAATAATGACATGTGCTGATCATTTAAAAGTCCTAAAAATAATACAACTCTCGCTAAGCATTTAATAAAACTTAAATTAAACAATTAATTGAATATTAATTCTTGAAAATTTATGTTAATTATCGACATTCCTGGTTGTTTCATTATATCATATGTTGTTAATTATACTATTTAATTTGTTTATGTGCAATATTGATAATAAATTATTATAATACTGTTTTGTAATACTTCAATTTTATGATTTTTTTTGGAACTGTCATACAAGTGAGATTTGGCTGGCTGTAAAACCAGTGTAAGTCCACTATATTCTACATAACAAAATGTCTGTACTGGGTTGGGAATATAACAGGTAGTGTTAATTCGTTTGGTGTGTTTGAGCTTTTGGTTTTGCAATTTGCTTAATTATACCTAAGACATAAATGAGTCCGTTTTGTTGGTTTTCTCATTTGCCTTATTTTACATTTATTCTTCAATCCTTTCAAACTGATTCTTGTTTTTGTTGAGCCTGTGATTTCTGTTGCAGAAAGATCGACATAGGGATATTAGTCTGGCGGCGGTGGCGTAATTAGCTAACATCTTAAAAGCTTTATATTGCAGAAGGTAAAAGACCTGGATCCTTCATACTTTGTATATAGATGCCTTTAATATGTTTCCTTCTGTCATATGTGCATTTTATCCCACTGTAATTGTTTGCACCTGTCCTAAGTCAGGAATCTGATGTTCAGTGGTTGTCGTCTGTTAATGTGGTTCATAAGTATTTCTCGTTTCTTGTTTTTATACAGATTTTCCCTGTTTGAATGGTTTAAAACTAGTAATTACTTGGGCCCTTTATAGGCTGCTGTTCGGGTGAGCCTAGTCTCAGTGTTGATTTAAGACTGTACCTTGACCTATAATGATTTACTTTTATAAATTGTGACTTGGATGGAGAGTTGTCTCATTGGCACTCATACCACATCTTCTTATATCTATTGTCCTTGACTTCATTTTCTTGGTTCAGTGACTACTTAAAAAAAAAAGAAAGATTTTAAGTATTATGAGTAATAGGATAACTGTATTTGGTATGTGCATACTTTGCAATTTTCATGGCCGGCAGACAGTTTCCACTTCACATACCTCATTTCATGGATCAGTGAACAAGGTTAAGGGTTAATGGTTAAGTCTAGATGCTATAAGCACTACGTCTTCTATATTTGGTGTTTGGAATGTCTGTAAGTTGTACATGTCCAACTGGTAGGTGTCATCTCACCTTGACCTCATTTTTATGGTTCCGTGGTTATAGTTAAGTTTTTGTGTGTTTTTTTTCCATGGAAGTATTATATTGACAATACTTCCATGGTTTTTCTAATACTGTATGATATTGATTTACTATATTTGGTGTATCAAATGACTGTAAGGTGTATATGTTCATCAGGTTGGTGTTATCTGACCTTGACCTCATTTTCATGGTGTTTATCGTCGTAAATGATTATAAAAAGCTCTTATAAAACCCTGAACCAATATCTACCAAACTTTAGCTGCATGATCCTTAGGTTACCTAGAATATATAAGTTTGTGCATTTTGTTCCTTCCTTCTTGTCAACCAATCAACATGACAGCCATGGATAGGAATAGGACAGAAGGGTAAATGCATTTATTTTATTGTATCTTGAAAATCTGACATTAACAAAAATGTTCACAATGTCAAGTTCTTTCTATGTCCGCCATAATTATCAGATGTCTCCTTACATGAATTATTGCCCTGAATTACATTTTTTATACGACTGCAAAAATTTGGTATGACGTTGGCGTCGTCATCGTCGTTGTCGTCTGAAGAGGCATGGTTTTTGCACTATAACATTAGTATAAGCAAATAGAAATCTATGAAATTTGAACACAAGGTTTATGACCACAAAAGGAAGGTTGGGATTGATTTTGGGAGTTTTGGTCCCAATAGTTTAGGAATTTTAGGTCAAAGTGGAAAATTTAACTTCATCATTAATATACAAGGGGGACTTCCGGTCAACTTTTTACCCTTTTTACGTAATGTATTTATATTTCTTTTTATATCATATTATTTGTCATTAAATTGTTTTACAGAGTCATGTTCTTGATTTTGACCGGGCTTTTTATTTTTTTTGTGAATTTTAGTTCAAAGTTGAAAATTTGACTTCATCATTTCTATACAAGGGTGACTTCCGATCAACTTTTTACCCTTTTTACGTAATGTATTCATATTTTTCTTTATATGATGTTATTTGTCATTAAATTGTCTTTAAGAATCAATTGACAGATTTTGACCGGGTTATATGCTTTTTCGTGAATTTAAGTTTTAATGTTCAAAAATGTGTTGCCAGAGTCACGCTAAGAAAGACTTCCAGTCAACTTTTCGGTAAAAAGTCATGTTTAAATATACTATATTTTAATTTTATCTGATAGTCTATTACATTAGCTTTCAAAATCAGTTTTATTTATCAATCTAGCTTTAGCGGTTCCAGAGATATTAGTTATAATACACCAATTTTTCACTTCCGCGTTTTAGACCTTCCCCTAAGAATTTTCAAAACGAGATTCCGCGGGATTCTACTTTCATTTTCATTTCAAAAGGGACAAGACTGTGTATAAAACTAAGTTGTAATAGTAATGGTGATCATTTGATTAAATCTGTTTGTTAAAAACTAATAGCAACAGGCCACCTTAGATTATTAGTCCATGCAGCCTCAGTCATTGTGAACATAGAGACATATTTAAAAGAATGTTGTACATGATGGAAATGGGGAATGTGCCAAAGAGACAACAACCCGACCATAGAAAAAAAACCAGCAGAAGGTCACCAACAGGTCTTCAATGTAGCGAGAAATTCCTAATTTCCAAATTGTACACAAGAAACTAAAATTAAAATAATACAAGACTAACAAAGGCCAGAGGCTCCTGACTTGGGTCAGGCGCAAAAATGCGGCGTAGTATAGATAAGGCCATTTTTTTTTTTAACTAATTATGCATTTAATGGTATTTTTGTTGTTGTTCACTTCCACATTTGTGTATTAGTATTAGCATCTCATAGAGGGTGCATTAAAGGGCCAGAAATGGCACTATGTTTGGTGTAGGAATACTATTTCTATAAGGCCAATTAAAATTAATTGCTAGATTTTCATCCCCGCCCGCCCCTCTGAAATCGTCCCGCCCCGATTTTTTTTATTTAACAAAAATACGATTTCCGGATTTTATCATGTCCGTTACCGGGAACCATCGATAATTTCGTTTCATTCAACACTTCCTGTTTCAAATTTCGTTTTTGTATTTCTCCGAGTAATCTAATAACGATATGATTGAGTCGACATATTCTGCTGCTCTATTATGACAACATCTACCGAGAATAGAGATTGATAACGAGAAGGGCATGAAATATTCGAGTAACGAGTAAAACGCCTTGTCCTTGAACGCAAATTGCGGTATTCACAAGTGAATCGAAAACAGTGTTTTTTCTTTATCTATACGATGACTTTGTGTCAGGAAATTTGGACTGTGAATGATATCTAAAGCGCAAGAATCGTAGAACAAATTGGTATAAAAAACATGACTGGATTAAAGAAATTGACACAAGCACGAATTTGTTTGATTTATGACCGTATATTGAGAAAAAAAGTCGACAAACACACATTTTAATTCCCTTATATTTACCCATGGCTGTTGTTTTTGTTGACAAACAGCAAAGACCCTCTGTAACTGTCCCAATACCCTCAATTTAGTCATTAAAAAACTACTTTATAGTTAAGTTCATGTTTTACATCACATAATTACTTTCCACACAGAGTTTACATTTTATTTTGTACTCATAATACTTGTGTTGCATACAATTATTGTACCAATACATTTTATTGATTTTATGTGGACTACAAACCGTTGCTTAGAAAGCAAAATAAATTTGGTGTAGGTCTAGTCCAACTGAAGAGAGCATTTCTCTTCCCTTTGATGTATACTATAAATAGGTTTCTAAAGCGGCAATTACATGTATAACAGTGGTTGCCAATCAGAGATTTTTATTTAAGAGTTTAAAAAATAGTGACAGATTCCTTATACAACATGTATATACATTATACAAGCTTGTTTTCCACTAGCATATACCCCGCGGTATGAAGAACTTGTGACAAGGGTTTCATATGAAATAAAATTTAAAAAATAAAATCCTCCCACCCGCCCCATGTTTTTCAAAAATTTGGATGAAAATCTACTAATTAATTTTAGTTTGCCTAATGTGTATGTGTAACATGACTAATTCATTTATTAATTGCCAGCAACCTGTCAAATGCGGGGTTCTCTGATTTCCAAACAAATAAAGTATGGCCAGAATTGATAAATTTTATTTACTTTCTCTTTTTTTTTTTTAATGTGTGTTGTTAATTTTTTACATCCCATTTTAATAGCGATTTTGGTTATGTCATAATTGTCAACAATAGTATAACCAACAAATTACAAAATGTATAGCAAATAATTTATAGTGTTCTCCCCAGGCCTTTATGTGACACTATCTGAAATGGTTTTCTTATGGATTATGTTTTGGATGATGATATAATTTTTAGAAGCGAAGCAAGATAGCATTTCCAGTTTCCATAATACCTTGATGCTAAATGCATCTTTTGTGGAGAACACTGTAAAAATGTGCATGATTTTATAAATGTCATAAAGTTTCATGAATATGTTTACGTAATTTTAAATACAACTTGCTAATTTTAAACTTTGATTCTTGTGAAATTCATATTTGTTTGTAATACCATAATGTGGATCAAACATGTCAAATAAGAACATGAAGAAGACAATTCTTTTTATTTTTAATTAACTGATAAAAATACAAAAGAAAATTTTATTGAGTTGCTATGAATTGAAGATTTTTTTTATTTTAGGATGTTAACATTGATAGCAAGTGATGAGACTATTATCATGATTATAATGTCATCAGGTTAGTGATATTATTGATAGACAACCTATTACTTAGTTATGGCATATATCTCTTTGATGAACACTGAAAAAGGAAAAAAGCGATTATTGTGTGGTTGATATTTATATACCTACTACATATAAAATATTTACATGTTGTCGATGACACAACTATCCAGGAAACATCTACTGACACATAGATTAACTTCCCACACATTAAATTATTAAACATTTTGTTTTCAATTTTTTAACAACTTAAATTGCGCTGTTTTTATCAATTGATAGTTAATAAGTGAACTTAATATAAACGACATTATTGGTTCAGTGTTATAGACAATTTATTTATCTTTCTTTTACTGGTTGTTGCAATATAAAATCTTATGTGGTTACAAAGTTGTGATAAAAAGTGGAATACTATGCGTTTGTTATGAAATTTTGTACTTTTGTTTTTTAGCTTGCTCAGTGTAGTGATAAAAGAGAAAAATAAATCAAATTTATGCTATTATGTGTTTTGTTTTCTCTTCTAGTATATGAATTATCAAAAACTACCTCATATAAAGACATTTATCGCTATTTTGTGCATTTTTCCTTTGATCTTTTTTTGTGATAATTTTTCATATCATACTAAGCAGGCACGTGGCATTGCTAACGCAATTGACATGAAATTAAAAATAAAGAAATTTTTAGATATAAATGCAAGGAAAACATATTACAATGGGTATATTCTTCCCTTAATTGACTACTGCTGTATTATTTGGGGTGAATGTAAAAATGAAGGGATAACAATAATTTTAAAACTCCAAAAAAGGGCAGCAAGATTGATTCTAGATGCAGATCCTTTATCCCCCTCAGCCCCCTTAAAAACTTGGGTGGATGACAGTTGACAATAGAATGAAATACCACAAATATTTACTTCTATATAAATGTATGCGTATGGAAGCACCAATGTACCTAGTTCAAAAGTTTAAACTGAAATCAGATAATAATCCTTACTCCTTAAGAGGTGTCACTCAAGGTAATCTGATAGTTCCTAAGCCAAAAGCTGAACTATTTAAGAAATCCTTTGCTTATTCTGGATCAGTATTATGGAATGGACTACCACACACAATGCGTAAAGCTCAAAACACTTACTTTTAAGCAAAGTATCAAGAAGTACCTAACACAACCCTGATAAGAAATGTTTGCTACAATGTATTTGTATATTTTTTTATTTTTTATTATTTTCATTTGATTTTTTGACTACATGTATACATCTTAAACAGCATTATATCTTATGTTCTTAACAATGCATTGAACTACATGAGTGTAAATTAACTATGTGTAAATATCTGTTTTGATTGTATTGTAATTTGTATGTGAGGGCCTCAGGGAAGATTAGTTTATTGTAACTAACTGAGTTTACCCTCTTTAAATAAAGAATTTATTATTATTATTATTATTATTATTGACAACGTCGTCACAGGTAAAATAGCGATAAACAGATTATCATTGGTCATCTCAACTCGATTGCCGTCCCGGCTCAAGCGAGAAAATCAATCTCGTTGAGATGATCAACGATAGTCTATAAATATCAATATTACAGTAGGTAAAAAAATAGCGGCAAGCTATTATTTGGCAGCCGGACAGATTTATAACATATTCAATCAGACAAATCACTACAACGCAATATAGTTCTCTGTCTGCATTCAATTTTATATTACTTACACCTCGCTTATAATATTTTTCAAAGCTCGGGATAGTAAATTCAGCATTTTGTAAGAAATTGTCATCATATAAATTATTAAATATTTCAACAGACTTTTTCAAAACACAAATCTGGCATCTCTCCAAGTGGGATGTGCCTTAGCGCATGAATTGTGTCCTGATTATAGCACATTGATAGTTAACATTTATACTATACACACAACTTCAGAAACTCATAACATTTGTATATTCTGTCGTGTCAACAGGGATGTCTTTTTGAGATTTGCTTAGTGAATACCTAGTACTTTAAGGCTATATTGAATGATAAATAAGTGATATATTCAAATATCATCATGTTGGGAAGAAAAAGCAAAGTAAGTTTGATTTTACTTTTCTAAATTGAAGTGAAATATGGCGAGTTAGTACATTACATCTTTACTTGATTCCACGTTACTTTGTTGTTTATGCATTATGTTAGACTCATATTTTTATATGTCTCTCTTGTTTTTTTCAGTAAAAGGAAAAAAAGAGCTCAATAAAACATATCATGTTGGTGCACAGCTGGGAAGTGGTGGTTTTGGAACAGTTTATGGAGGCACAAGGAAAAGTGATGGTCTACCTGTAAGTATAAAATAAAGAATTTTGTTTTTAACTTTTTAACTTTTACAACAAATTTCATAGTAGAAAACATTTGTTTCTTAGACATATATATCCTCTTTGTTAAAAATTAATAGAAATGAAAATATAAAACACATTACTTAAAATGTTTATATTTGAAAAATGAAAACATTGTATTGTTGTTAACAGATTTGATATATATATGGACCATAATTTGGTATTCGGTCTTTGGTTTCTTTTTTTTATCCTTTTTTATAAGTTCTAAAACTTTAACTTTTATTCTGTGGGTTGTGTTGGTGTTAGAATAGTATTAATGGAACAATTGAGTTTTTCAAGAAAAAATTAATACATTTTGATTCACCGTTTACGTGACAGGAAACCAAACAGGAAACCAATCTTTATTTTCTTTATTTTGCACAATATATTTCAAAAGACATAAATGAACACCATTACTAGTGTTACTTGCTTCATGTTTATATTTAAAATCTATTTTCGATGTTAGATTAAAGTTTTTTTTAAACGCGACAGGAAACCATAAGAAACCGAAAGCATTTTTTTAGTTTTATTTTATTGCAAAATCTGCTTAAAATAATCCGAACAGTATACTTTTTCTTAAAATCCATCTTAAATGTAACTGTATTATAAAACTCCTAAATATGTGCTTGTTTTGAAAACAATTAGTACAATTTATTCAGAAATTTCCATATTTTCTTCATTGATACAGGATACCATAATCGTTGTATCTTGATGTTTTAGCCAAAAAAATGTATTTATATTTGGTCTTGAAATTCCAGTTATATACAATTTATTCCAAATCATTGGCAATGTAAAATTCTTTAAATTCAGTAAAGAAAAAAACTTTGAACTTGGAATTAAAATCTTTAAAATAGGCACCATGTGATATTTGTGACCTGTACACCATCTACATGGTTTCCACATTTTAACCTACTTTAGTGGGCTAAAATCAATAAAGTTCTTCCTTTCAAGTCATGCATGGTAAAAGTTTACTTCTCCTTTGACAAGTTTATTGCATTTCTGAAAAGTGTTTGCAGAACATGAATAAAAAAAAATAATTAAAAATTGTGACAAAGATACCAAATTTGTACATTCCAAGTGTAACGGTATATTAACATGTATTTTTTATTAAATTATCTTAATTCACCTAAAATATCCAGTAATATTTACTGCTGAAGCAAAATCAATCCAACGAGCATCGGCACAATGATAAGAGACGTAATTTCGATTGAATTTTCCAAGGACCCTTTACATCGTTATCCGGAAACGAAGTGTGTTATAACATCGTCAAATCTGAAATCGATTTTGTCAAGTCATTGGGCATTTATTTTCACACAAGATCGTATGTAACATTATGCACATAGGAAAAATAATAGACCCCCGGTGCAATCTCTTTGAAAATTGTATTTTCCTTTTTGATACAAGACGAAACAAGTCTACAGATTATGTTTGCTAACATCCCGTTGGAAACAAAAACAATGTTTAGACCTAGTATTTCGTATATCCGGCCGTAAGGGCGTGATCACATGTTAGTCACATGTTTCACCTATGTCCGGAAATGATTAGAACTTAACGACAAAAACAATTTTAATAAAAAAAAGGAAATAACTGGACTTTTGTTTCGTGTGAAATGTAACGCATAACAATAACGTCATTTTCTAACTTAATTATTACGAAGAACAAAACTAGAATGAAAATCATCTCTGATTTACCTGTTTTAACATCTCGCGAGAGTTCATATTTGCATATTGATATAAAGAATTCTGTTACAACAAAGCAGATTACATCATCTAAAATTTGCGTTACGAAATCGGAAATGAAAGTAACGCCAGTGTTCTTACACCTGCTACAGAAATACTTATAGTTCTCGGCATTTTCTTCTGACTATTCTTATTGGTCGATGTTCTTTATTATTTGAAAGCAAAAGTTACGAATTTGCCGGTGACGATTATCTATAAATCAGTCAGCATTATGCACTTCGGAAGCGAAAAGTAACACGAGAAGCGACACAAAAATACGGTCGTATAATCTTTGAAATTTGTTAATTTCAAATTTTTTTCTAGGGAAGAGTAGCATACACTTGTATGTTGATAAAAATAAAGGCATCTTTAGATGTAGTTACAACTTTTCTTACAGAAATACACATTTTTATCACTTTTCTATCGTTATAGGAAACGAGCCCAATAGCAAATTATGGTCCATATATCTCTTTCAGGTTGCAGTTAAATTAATCAACAAAATTAAAGTGACTGAATGGGGACTTCATAATGGACATAATATACCAATGGAAATTATTCTCTTGAAAAAAGTTTCTCATGTTTCTGGATGTATTAAAATGTTAGATTGGTATGAAGTGAAAAACAATAGTGCTCACAGTTATGTTATAGTGATGGAACGACCAGAGCATGTTCAAGACTTATTTGACTATATCACAGAAAAGGGCGCTGTAAATGAAGAAACCAGCAAAGTGTTCTTTAGACAAATTGTAGAAACTCTTTATAGTGTTCATAGATCAGGTGTTGTACACCGAGACATTAAAGATGAAAATATTTTAGTGGATTTGAAAACTGGTGAACTGAAAATAATTGACTTTGGATCTGGTACATTGCTCAAAGATACAGTTTATGTGACCTTTGATGGTGAGCATCTTTAATAGATTGCATTTTGTTGTAGTGTTATAGGAATATTGAGTATTTGATTTAATACTAAAGTTCATCCACCTACACATTTTAATTGATCTCAACATGCTCAATATGGGAGATGCTAAGAATGCTTTACATTGGCTGGCAAACAGGGGTCGAAATTAGCGCTGGTCCGATGGTCCTAGACCAGTAGAATTTGCGTCGGACCAGTAGATTGTGTCAGCTGGTGGTCCGGCGGACCAGTAGAAATTTGCCGATAAAAATCTCTGATCAGGGCTTTCCATTGAAATTGAAGTAGAAGGCTGAATTAAAATTATAGGCGGCTGTAACATGCGTTCGGCGAAGCCAGACGCCCACCAAGCTGTAAGCTTGGTGCCTTATGGCAGGGGGTTTGGGGGCCGCTCAAGGCCCCCAGAAGCTCTGGTATAAATAGAGCAAAATCCTGCATTCTCGCAATCTCCTGGCACCTAATTTCATCTTTCAAATGACCATTTTTTATGTATGAAATTAAAGAAAGAAAAAAAAATCTCAAAGAAATTTCATTTTTTTTTATGTTATTTTTTTTAATTTTCATGCTTAAAACTCATTTACTTTTAAAGGAGATTTATTCATATAATAATCCGGTTTGTTAAAAAAATCTTGATCGAATTTTTTTTGCATAACTACGTGCATTTGTAAACAAATGACCCCCCCCCCACCCCCCCCCCCCCCCCCCCCCCCTTTTCTCTCTAAAGACTGTAATACGCGTATTTAAACCATACAATTATTTCTCAAGCATTGACAGAAAATTGATATATCCCCTGATTTTCTCTTTTTTTTTGTAAACTATTCAATAAGTCGGATACGTAAATCATTTGGAAATGTTATTTATTTGAGGTCGAGTATATAGAAAATTGAATATTTTAATCAGCAAAAAAAAAAATAAAAAAAAAAATCTGTATCATACACCCAAGCGCCTGTGGTTTTAAAAGCCAAAAAAAGCCAACGAGTTAATGACCATCGGAACATCTCTATTGTTATCCTTCAATGGCCACCGGAACGTCTCTCTTGTTGTCTTTGAAAAGAAACGATGCATTCTGACTTTAAATAGACAACCAATCAGTGACCTGAATTCATGTGAACTATATTTAGCCCAAGGTAAACACTGACTTTTCATCCTTGTTTATCGTGACCGCGACTTTACGACAATACGTCTCTCGACTGCCTGTAAACATTTGAAAAAGATAGTTTTTTCTTTTTGAATTTATATTTTTGTCAGTGAAATAGCCGGCACTTGAAGCCACCGTAAACGGCGGATTTCTGCGGCTACCGGCTTCAATGGAAAGCCCTGAAAAATCTCTGATTGCTTTGCAATCTCGGTTTGTTTACAAAAGAATTTACCTGCGACATCAATTACGGGGGATACTACCGTATGTATTTCAGTTGATAAAGTTGTCAAAAAATAAACTCATCATAGATACCAGCACTCAATTTTGCATGTCATTTTTGCAGGACCAGTAGATTTGGAGCCGGACCAGTTGATTTTCAGTCCACTGGTCCAGCTGGCCAGTACACAAAAAAGCTTAAATTCGACCCCTGCTAGCAAAACATATCAATTACACAGTTGCTGCTGCTGAAAATATCAGCATAAATGATCACACATGTGTCTCAGCATAACTTGGCAATGATTCATATACATGTATTCAGTAGGGAAACATACATAGCATACATTGTTTACACAAAGTTAACAACTAGGTTTAAATTACAGTGCATAACAAGTTATGATATTGGGTTATTATACATGTATTGGTAGCATTAGCCAAAAAAATATGACTGGTTGCTATCAACCTATTATTAAATGCTTTTATAATTTGTAACAAGTCAACTGTAGAATTGATTATGTGGGACATTTTAAGTTGGTTCACAAGAACTCCTTGCATACCTGTGAACAGTCATGCATGTCAAAACATTTACCCGAGTTTTTTAAATCAATACTTTGGCTTATTAGATATGAATAAATGGGGTTATTAGTAAATTTTACTAACACAAATTACTTTAAGGGTATTAATATATTATAAATTGATCATCTGTCAGGCTTTCTTATGAATGAGTTGTGACATGAACACTTCACACATCACTTCATTTTAGGCAGTAAGAATTCAGTTGATTGATGACAAAAATTGAGACTAAAAATACATATAAAACTTAAATTCTGTATAGAAATGCATTAAAAAAGTTAAAGCTTAATTTTAATTGTTAATTCTGTATAGAAATGCATTAGAAAAGTTATTCTTAATTGTCATATCTTTATTTTTAAGGTACAAGAGTGTACAGTCCTCCTGAATGGATAAAACACCATCGGTACCATGGTAAATCAGCAACAGTGTGGTCACTGGGAATTTTATTATTTGACTTAGTTTGTGGAGATATTCCATTTGAACAAGATGAACAAATCATGAAAGCAGAAGTATCATTTAGGGGAAGATTATCACATGATGTGAAAGACTTAATAAAAAAGTGTTTAGCAATTCGTCCATCAGATAGGCCATCTTTTGAAGACATTTTAAATCATTCATGGTTAGCAACTCCACAGTTGCCAGTTGAGAAACTTAGTTTACATGGAAATAATAACAATAGTTCTTGCCAGCATGGAAATTCTGTAGACACTGTTTCAATGAGTAGCCAAGAAAGTGTGTGACGAAACCTTATAACAGAATAGATTTAGTCAATATTCTGTGCAACAGAAAAATGCAATAAACTAACTCATGTAACTCATTCCAATGCTCAGGGATTAATCAACATGATCAAACAATTTGCCAAAGTCAATCTTTTACAAAAATCTTCTCCTCTGAAACTACTGGGTCAAATTAAACCGAACGTAGCCACAATCATTATTAGGGTTTATAGTTTAAAAAATGTGTGTGGTGGCCCAGCCAACCAACCAAGATGGCTGCCATAGCTAAAAATAGAACATGGGGGTAAAATGTAGATTTTGGCTTATAACTTTGAAACCAAAGCATTCAAAGCAAATCTTACAAGGGGACAACTTGTTTATCAAGTAAAAATCTATATGCCCTGAAATTTTCAGATGAATTGGACAACTGGTTGTTAGGTTGCTGCCCCTGGAAAATTTTGACAAAATGAATGCTTCCAAAATATTGTATGCGAACTTGAACATTTTTGTAAATAACAGTGAAATGAAAACTGAGACATTTCTGGATTATCAAAGAACTTAAATTATTTTCACAGAAATAAAGAAGTGTACAATTATTTAATTCCCAAAGCCGTTGTATTTAATGAATACAACATTATAGTATATTTACACTATTTTATGTATGATTTTGGTTATACTGTTGAGTTACTTTAGTATACATTTCAATGAATACAAATTTTGATTATTTAGAAGAATGAAATAAAGTGAACTTGGACTTGTGTATGCAAAAAAATGAATGCTCTAATTGAAAAAGATAATTAAGTTTGAAATAGAATTTAAAAAATATAACACTTAGAAAAAATAATGTGCAAAGCCCATTAGGAATGATTAATCAAACAAAACAGAAATGTTAGATGGTCTATCTAATGAAACATGCTTGGTATAATTGGTTTTTATGGTGTAGTAAGATAGTACTATGATGTAAGATGGTCTATCTATTGAGTGTATATGTTGTGTACAAGTTATCATTTTGTTTAAATTATAATTTGTACAAAATTTGACCAAAATTCACTTATAACTTGTACATGTTGTACAACAGTTTTAAATACGAATTTTGGTGAAAAATGCAATGATTCACACAATAGAATTGTAATTAACTGACAACACACTAAACCTTATTAACATAATGCACCGTTTATACACAACACTTACTACAAAAGGCAGGTTGATCTTTGAAATTTTTGAGAGAAAAAAAAGTAAACAAATAGGATTTTTTTCAAATTTTTAATACATAAACGTCTTTTTCTTAAAAAAAAAATATCATTCAATAGTACTGCTTGATTAGTTCTTATCGTTATTTTGAGGTATTTTTTTTTATTTAGAAACTTTGCAAACGATTACGGGGTATATTTGTAAAATTTCATATTTCATATTGTTGAAAAAAACCAATGATCAAAAAAGGCAAAACAACAACTGACATATTCCTGACTTTAGCATAGTCATATTCCTAACCAAACGGGGTGTTTAATCTTCTGGGATATTTATTTTGTCTAAAAGTCTGACTGAAGCAACTAAATACACATGTTTATTCACAGCAACGGTTCCTGAGCTTCAACGCTCGCTATATGAAACAGTTAAAATGCCTGTAAAACAGGTCGTTATCGATTTGAGAGTCAAAAGATGGTTTGCAATACCTGATTCCATAAATCACTATATCACCTGCTCTAACAATTGATAAAGAACTACTTTTGAATTATGTAACTTAGGTTTACTTTCAGGTCATTTAGTACGTAGCAATTCAATAATGTGTATCAATGCTTTTTTCGCCAAAATCCATATAAAAAATTATTGTACAAGTTATTTATATATAAGTGAATTTTTGTCCTATTTTGTACAAATTGTAATTTGTACAAGCACTTTTTGTACAAATTACAATTCGTACAAAGTCAAAATACAAATTATAATTTGTACAATATTTTTGTACTAATTATAATTTGTACAAAATGATAACTTGTACATAACATATATATATATATGACCAGTATGTACTATTATGTTGATGCAGTATATTAACAATTAGTAAATTTTATGATTCTGAAGTACAGTGTTTATTTTTAGACTTGACAATCGAATGATGTAAATGTTTTCTATTTGTGTTCATTGTTAAATTTTGGCAAGGTGATGCCATCTGTAACTTACATTTTAATTCACTTGTTAAAACCTTATGTATCAATGTTGATCCTCTTTCATGGTTTTTGTATTTGTATTTATAAAAAATCTAAAGTTTGATTTTTTTTGTTCAATCAATAATGAAAGTGAAATAGTGAAATAACAATACGCTTTTTGCAGCCAAAAAGGTTCAATTTTGTCAAATTGCGCTAAGAAACATTGATAATTAGTTATTCACTTGCAAGTGAATGAGTCGACCTCTTTAAATCTGTATTCATGTGAACTTCAATTTAACCCCTAGCTAGAGATTGACAACACATGCATTGTACGTGTACTCGTTAGTTAAAGAAAAAGAATTTCAACAATGTGAGTGAAACTACGGTAAATCGTTTGATTAATAATTCGATGCACATAAAATCATTCTTATACGGTTAAAAGCAATGAGAAACATCTATATTTAGCTCACCTGGCCCAAAGGGCCAAGTGAGCTTTTCTCATCACTTGGTGTCCCTGGTCCGTCGTCTGTCGTCGTTAACTTTTACAAAAATCTTCTCCTCTGAAACTAATGGGCCAAATTTAACCAAACTTGACCACAATCATCATTGGGGTAACTAGTTTAAAAAATGTGTTCAGTGACCCGGTCAAAAACCAAGATGGCCTCTATGGCTAAAAATAGAACATAGGGGTTAAATGAAGATTTTGGCTTATAACTCTGAAACGAAAGCATTTAGAGCAAATCTGACATGGATTAATATTTTTTATCAAGTCAAGATTTATCTAAAAACAGTAATAATGTTCAGCAAAATAAGATCTACAAATAAGTCAACATCACCAAAATTGTCAGTTGACCCCTTAAGGAGTTATTGCCGTTAATAGGCAATTTTTAACCATTTTTCTTAAATTTTTGTAATTGTTTCATGTGTTTACAAAAAACTTCTCCTCTGAAATTACTGGGCCAAATTAATCCAAACTTGGCCACAATCATCATTGGGGTATCTTGTTAAAAAAATGTGTGGCGTGATCCTGCCAACCAACCAAGATGGCCGCCATGGCTAAAAATAGAACATAGGGGTAACATGTAGATTTTGGCTTATAACTCTAAAACCAAAGCATTTAGAGCAAATCTGTCAATGGGTAAAATTGTTTATCAGGTCAAGATTTATCTGTCCTGAAATTTTCAGGCAAATTGGACAACCTGTTGTTGGGTTGCTGCCCCTGAATTAGTAGTTTTAAGGAAATTTTGCAGATTTTGGTTATTATCTTGAATATTATTATAGATAGAGATAAACTGTAAAGAGCAATAATGTTCAGCAAAGTAAGATCTACAAATAAATTAACATGACCAAAATTGTCAATTGACCCCTTAAGGAGTTATTGCCCTTTATAGTCAATTTTCATCAATTTTTGTAAATTTTTAGAAAATGTTTTCCACTGTAATTACTGTGCCAAGTTCATTATAGATAGAGATAATTGTAGCAACAAGAATGTTCAGTAAAGAAAAATCTACAAATACATCAGCATCACCAAAACACAATTTTGTCATGAATTTATCTGTGTCCATTGTTTAATATGCACATAGACCAAGGTGAGCGACACAGGCTCTTGGGAGCCTCTAGTTATACATAAATTAGGCCGTTAGTTTTCTCGTTTGAATTGTTCTACATTTGTCATTTCAGGACCTTTTATAGCTAACTACGCAGTATGAGCTTTGCTCATTGTTGAAGGTCGTACGGTGACCTATAGTTGTTAATTTCTGTGTCACATGGTCTCTTGGCAATTGGCAATCATACCACATCTTTTTTTTTTTTTTTATATTATATGCTCATATGCATTGATTATTTTCTTGAAATAATCATAGATTTTTGTTAGATGTATCCATCTGATGAGTTCAGCCTTATTGTTGTCAATGTTTTTATTTGTTTTGATGCTTTATATGATTACAGGATATTTTCTAGTGTCTAGTGTTTTATAACATCCTCTTGTGTTACACCAACCCGGGTACATGTTGTATGTAAGGTGTATAACATCCTCCTGTGTTACATCCACCAGAGTACATGTGGTATATTAGGTGTATAACATCTTCCTGTGTTACATCGACCCGGGTACATGTTGTATGTAAGGTGTATAACATCCTCCTGTGTTACATCAACCAGGGTACATGTGGTATATAAGGTGTATAACATCCTCCTGTGTTACATCCACCAGGATACATGTGGTATATAAGGTGTATAACATCCTCCTGTGTTACATCCACCAGGATACATGTGGTATATAAGGTGTATAACATCCTCCTGTGTTACATCAACCCGGGTTGATGTTGTATGTAAGGTGTATAACATCATCCTGTGTTACATCCACCAGGGTACATGTGGTATATAAGGTGTATAACATCCTCTGGTGTTATATCAACCAGGGTACATGTTGTATGTAAGGTGTATAACATCCTCCTGTGTTACATCAACCAGGGTACATGTGGTATATAAGGTGTATAACATCCTCCTGTGTTACATCGACCAGGATACATGTGGTATATAAGGTGTATAACATCCTCCTGTGTTACATCAACCGGGGTACATGTGGTATTTAAGGTGTATAACATCCTCCTGTGTTACATCAACTAGAGTACATGTTGTATGTAAGGTGTATAACATCCTCCTGTGTTACATCAACCAGGGTACATGTGGTATATAAGGTGTATAACATCCTCCAGGATACATAGGGTATATTAGGTGTATATCATCCTCCAGTGTTACATCAACCAGGATACATGTGGTATATAAGGTGCATAACATCCTCCTGTGGTACATCGACCAGGATACATGTGGTATATAAGGTGTATAACATCCTCCTGTGTTACATCAACCAGGGTACATGTGGTATATTAGGTGTATAACATCCTCCAGTGTTACATCAACCAGGATACATGTGGTATATAAGGTGCATAACATCCTCCTGTGGTACATCGACCAGGATACATGTGGTATATAAGGTGTATAACATCCTCCTGTAGTACATCGACCAGGATACATGTGGTATATAAGGTGCATAACATCCTCCTGTGTTACATCAACCGGGGTACATGTGGTATATAAGGTGTATAACATCCTCCAGGATACATGTGGTATATAGGGTGTATAACATCCTCTTGTGTTGCATAAACTAGTGTGCATGTGGTATATAAGGTGTATAACATCCTCCTGTGTTACATCCCCCAGAGTACATGTGGTATATTAGGTGTATAACATCCTCCTGTGTTACATCCACCAGGAAACATGTGGTATATTAGGTGTATAACATCCTCCTGTGTTACATCCACCAGGATACATGTGGTATATTAGGTGTATAACATCCTCCTGTGTTACATCAACCAGGGTACATGTGGTATATTAGGTGTATAACATCCTCCTGTGTTACATCCACCAGGATACATGTGGTATATTAGGTGTATAACATCCTCCTGTGTTACATCCACCAGGATACATGTGGTATATTAGGTGTATAACATCCTCCTGTGTTACATCCACCAGAATACATGTGGTATATTAGGTGTATAACATCCTCCTGTGTTACATCAACCAGGGTACATGTGGTATATAAGGTGTATAACATCCTCCTGTGTTACATCATCCCGGGTACATGTTGTATTAAAGGTGTATAACATCCTCCTGTGTTACATCAGCCAGAGTACATGTTGTATGTAAGGTGTATAACATCCTCCTGTGTTACATCAACCAGGGTACATGTGGTATTTAAGGTGTATAACATCCTCCTGTGTTACATCAACCAGGGTACATGTTGTATGAAAGGTGTATAACATCCTCCTGTGTTACATCCACCAAGATATATGTGGTATATTAGGTGTATAACATCCTCCTGTGTTACATCAACCCGGATTCATGTTGTATGTAAGGTGTATAACATCCTCCTGTTACATCAACCCGGGTACATGTGGTATTTAAGGTGTATAACATCCTCCTGTGTTACATCAACCAGGGTACATGTGGTATATAAGGTGTATAACATCCTCCTGTGTTACATCCACCAGGATACATGTGGTATATAGGGTGTATAACATCCTCCTGTGTTGCATAAACTAGGGTACATGTGGTATATAAGGTGTATAAGATCCTCCTGTGTTATATCCACCAGAGTACATGTGGTATATTAGGTGTATAACATCCTCCTGTGTTACATCAACCGGGGTACATGTGGTATATAAGGTGTATAACATCCTCCAGGATACATGTGGTATATAGGGTGTATAACATCATCTTGTGTTGCATAAACTAGGGTGCATGTGGTATATAAGGTGTATAACATCCTCCTGTGTTTCATCCCCCAGAGTACATGTGGTATATTAGGTGTATAACATCCTCCTGTATTACATCCACCAGGATACATGTGGTATATTAGGTGTATAACATCCTCCTGTGTTACATCCACCAGGATACATGTGGTATATTAGGTGTATGACATCCTCCTGTGTTACATCAACCAGGGTACATGTGGTATATTAGGTGTATAACATCCTCCTGTGTTACATCCACCAGGATACATGTGGTATATTAGGTGTATAACATCCTCCTGTGTTACATCCACCAGGATACATGTGGTATATTAGGTGTATAACATCCTCCTGTGTTACATCCACCAGGATACATGTGGTATATTAGGTGTATAACATCCTCCTGTGTTACATCATCCCGGGTACATGTTGTATGTAAGGTGTATAACATCCTCCAGTGTTACATCAACCAGGGTACATGTGGTATTTAAAGTGTATAACATCCTCCTGTGTTACATCAACTAGAGTACATGTTGTATGTAAGGTGTATAACATCCTCCTGTGTTACATCAACCAGGGTACATGTGGTATATAAGGTGTATAACATCCTCCAGTGTTACATCAACCAGGATACATGTGGTATATCATCCTCCTGTGTTACATCAACCAGGGTACATGTGGTATATTAGGTGTATAACATCCTCCGGTGTTACATCAACCAGGATACATGTGGTATATAAGGTGCATAACATCCTCCTGTGGTACATCGACCAGGATACATGTGGTATATAAGGTGTATAACATCCTCCTGTAGTACATCGACCAGGATACATGTGGTATATAAGGTGCATAACATCCCCCCGTGTTACATCAACCAGGATACATGTGGTATATAAGGTGTATAACATCCTCCTGTGGTACATGGACCAGGATACATGTGGTATATAAGGTGCATAACATCCTCCTGTGTTACATCAACCAGGATACATGTGGTATATAAGGTGTATAACATCCTCCTGCATTACATCAACCAGGGTACATCTGGTTTATAAGGAGTAAAACATCCTCCTGTGGTACATCAACCAGGATACATGTGGTATACAAGGTGTATAAAATCGCCCTGTGTTACATCAACTAGAGTACATGTGGTATACAAGGTGTATAACATCCTTCTGTGTTACATCAACCATTGCATTGACTTAAGACTCAGGTGGTTTAATTTATGAAACTTTATAAATTGACTTCCAAAAATGGGGTAGACTTACTTTCCAATCCCCCCTTCTTTAATTCATAAAAAAATCCTACCGTTAGCCTTTGTCCATACCAGGTAAGAATGATAGGCAATTGCCCAAGGTTGCCTGGACCCGAAGACCCAGGTTGTTAAATTATGGAACGTTTTTAATTGATGTCTAAAGTTAGGGTAGGGAGACTCTACCACCTCCGTTCATGAGTTCATTCAAGATTTTCTACGGCTAAGCTTTTGTCCACACTAGGTACAAATGATAGGCATTACCATAAGGTTGCCTGACCTTTAGACTCAGGTGTTTAAATGCCACATTTTTTTTTTGTATCATATGGCTTTGAAACTTTGTAAACTGTTTTATAATATACAACCTTAAATCATGCCAAGTTTTATCAGAATTGGTCAAGTTTTAGGCCCCTAAGAGGTGCATTTCAGCAAATTTTGAATTTTTACTTTAACAGCTTCTCTGAATGATCTATTGGTATTAATTTGTCAAACTACATGAGAAGAAATGATTTTCACTTTCATTTGATAGAAATTTTGTGAAAAAGTCACTTTTCAGGTTAAATGACCAAAATGTAGCTGTTTCACTTTTTTCAATATTTTTGCAAAAACAGCATGCTTAATTTCTCTCTGACAGGTTTTTTCTGATATCTATTTGTGTTTGTGGTATTTATTTCAGTTGTTTTACTCATTTGTGAACTCTGAACACAAAAAAAAGTAGATAAAAACATAAAAAGAGTGCTAAATGTGCTGTTTTAATAGTCTAAGTCTAACGGTCAGTATACACAGCAGGTGAAATGTGAAGTTCTATGCACTTATAAGTTGTATTCCTAAATAGATTGCACTGAATCTATATCAAAAACACTTATTACTGGTTGTTTAACCATTTCTGTTTAACAGACTACCTTTATTTTCTTCTGTTGGATAGCTAGTGGTTAAAATATTGGCCTTTTGAGGCTGAAATTTCATTCAGGTTTTAAACAGTAAAGTTAATAAACTTTGCATCAGACCATACTGTCTACATATACAGTTGAAAGTGACAGTCTTGTTACATCCAGGCTCCATGTTTTGTCATATCTAAGCACAGATTTAAGCAAAAAGAAGCATATCTCCGTCTCCCATATCATGTATATGCTTTTTAATATGCAAATGTGGGGAACGGCCTAAATTGACAACCTGTTTTTTTAAGCTCGACGTTGCTAAAGACTATTTTATCCACATGTGTTATGCTATTTGAAACTTATATTTCCATTAAAAGTACATTTATAATATGTTAAAGTTTTTTTGATAACTTAACAACTTCAGAAAATTGTGGTTAGTGAAAAATATTACATTTGATATAAGACCTCACTTTATTTGAAAACCTCTATTTTTTGGCACAGGCTCATATAAAATGAACTTCTGGCCATTTTTCATAAGTCTGATACATGAAGTACCCCTACAGAAAAAAAAGTTGAGGGCCAGTTGATGGCCATGTGGCGGACAGTTGAGGGCGAGCTGTTTTAAGCAAAATAGTTGAGGGCTAGGTGTTAAGCATCTTAGCTCAACTCAAACCTGGCCAAGCACTGTATGTTTAATAGATGTCGCTCAACTGGCCCTCAACTGAAGCTTGCCATTAAGTTGAGGGATAAGTTGAGCAATTGATCTTTGGTTTTCATATAGTTAAGCAAAAGTTGAGCATTCAGACTTTGAAATTTTTGTAGTTGAGGAAAAGTTGAGCATTCAGACTTTGAAATTTTTGTAGTTGGGCAAAAGTTGAGCAATTAGAAATATGACCTGGTGATATGAATGTTATGTGCCATCTGTTTTATCTGTCTTTAGTGCAAATGGACAGGAAGTATTATTATTAAATGTACACAAAGTTTGAGGCAAAATTAAGGGAATGTATTTATACATTTTTCTGTATTTTAACTTAACTAAATCTTTTACATAAAGATAAAAAAACAAACAGTATTTCTTTTATTATAATTAAGATATATCAAATATTCAAGAAAATATTACATGTTTTTCGTCTTCTATGTTATCATTACACATAAAACACATTCTTTCGTCTACATTATACAAACAAAACATAACTTAATTACATTGTTTACAGAAGCTCCCATATCGCCATAGTTATTTCTGTGTACCTGAAAATTTGTACTAAGGCAAACTGGGATTAATTTTATATAATTATTTTGACAGCTAAGGCGAAATGAGAATAAACCATCAGATGATGAATTTTCAGTTTATATATATTAAGTACGAAAATGTCAAATTATAGTGTAATGAGATTTTGAGCCATCTCATTGATCAGTATGCTACATAGTGCCCCCAAATGACCAGTATAAAACTATCCAGCAAGAGAGAAAAGGGATAGGTCAATATAAGAAACCTTAGTAACAAGGCAACTTAAGTTCAATTTCAAATGTCAGAGGGAATATCTTTTTAAATGTGGTAGGAGTACCAAAGAGACAACTCTCCATCAAGACACAGCGTAGTTAAAGTAAGCAATAATAGAGCCTTCAACACAAAGGCCTGGCCTGGCTCACATTGGACAGCATCCTACTAAGGGCTCTATTTAGACCCAAAACACTGTTATAAAACAATTTAAACAGGAAAAAACAAATAAGGTTCAGGTATTGCATTTCTGAAATACAAATAATAATTAATTGATTAAATTTCTTCACAATTGCATTTGAACTTCTAGATTGACTTTTAGACAAACTTTATCTTGCTTTCAATAATCTGCATAAAGAGTTATTTCAGACAGGTCATCCTTTTTTCATGATATTCCAACAGCAAAATCAGGGGAAAGCAAGAAAATTTTACTTTAAAATTTAATTTTGAACAATGGAGGACTGAAATAAAACAAACCATGTGCTGATTACAAAAAAATAATCAACTGGTAGAGGAAATCATAAATCAGCTATTAGTTAATAAAGTGTTAACTGTGATGGAAATTAAAATGAAAAATAAAATAAAGGACAAATTCACAATAAGAATATTGTATTTTCTCATTATAAAACTTTAGTCACAACTTTATTTTGATGAATGTGATATGAAATTTTACATAAAATTTAAAAATTTAAATGAGATTAGAACACAACCAACTTATCAATCAATTGCACTTCACATGTAAGCAGCAAACATCTATTCTGAAATTCTTTTTTTATCATTTGTTGTATCAGCAATTTTGCGAAACATAAAACCTTAAGAGCTCAGTTTTACAACTATAAAATACAGTTGTCTAAAAAATTATTTGGGTTTAATTTAACTTGGATTTACATAATTATCTCCCTTGAATAACATAAATTCAGTGGGACTTTTTTTCCAAAACAAATAACATAACAAAAAAAGATACTTGCAACACTTTTGAAACATAGTTACAAAATCAATAATTTTCATTAATTCAAGTTTTAAAATTTAATCTACTACAACCATTTCATGCCAATATCACAGATTATAAAATTTATCATTTACAAATGTATCAAAAAGTTTTCATCTTTTGTTGATCTCGTTGAAATTGTTCTGCTTGTGCATGATACATTTACAAAAAGACTTGAATCTATAGTATAAATATAAAGTCTTGCAGCAGCATTTCAGCAACAGCACTATAGTTATATCTGAAGCCAGTAGGTATAGGTGAACACTATATAATACTGGTCACCATCTTGGCATGTCTACACACTGAGAAAGGTAGGGATACAGATGACAGTGAACTGTTTTTAATCTGAAAAGAAATGAGAATAAGAACACAATCTCAAGATATACTAGAAAATTTCAAAATATTGCTGAAACTATTATTGGTGTTTTTCATCATTTCTGTTTTTAACAAGTAAATGAGATGCACAGACCCTTTTGTGCTTTTTTTGTTTTAAATTTACCATTACCTATATATATTTTTATGCTTTTTCAACTGATAATGTTGTTTTCTTCCATTTTTATTAAATTTTAATTATTTCTAATACTGTTGATGTCATTTTCATGATAACTGTAAGATCAAAAAATTATTGCGTTCAGTTTTTATTGTAAATTTAAACGAAAGGATAAAACTAAACATTAAATATAAATCAATTGCTTTTAAAAAGCAATTGTAAACGGTCTTTCCCCCCTTTGAAACATGATTGTTTGTTATGTGTGTGTGTGTTTGTTTGTTTGTTTGTTTCTGTAAGGGGTCTATATTATTCCGGGGAAGTTTCATGTTTAGTTCGGAAAGTTTTTATTTTATTTCAGGTCCAGCGCGCGACTTCTCGCGCCAGATTGAGGAGACATCACGTGACGCCGGTTTATAATAACGAAAACTTAGTATATTTATTCCTTTTTAGGTGGGGACGTTAAACAGACAACATGTATAGAGACGGAATGTACACAATGTCATTTCTTTTGTCATTGTAGGAAATTGACATTTTGATCACAGTTCACCAGCAGTGCATGTTTTGGATTTAATTGATCCGGTGTAACTTTAATACACATTTAAGGATTATTTTCTGATAATGTACATTTTTCAGCACCTGTTTGTAACACAGATTAGTATTTCAATCTAGGAGCGGACATTTTATTGTAGGATTTCACTGAGATTTACGGACCTAGCAAGCGATTTTTACGGCATTGCAATTTCTTTTCTCTAGGAAAAGTCTTGAGAGATATCTGCACCACGTTGTTTTATAAACTTTTAGTACATGTATGCCCTGCTGAATGCAAATTTTGGACTTGTAGTTTCAGAGTATAACTGATAACAAACATGTGGATTTTTTTTTCAGAAGAGATGTAAGAACAATATTAAAAACCAATTGTTCAGAGAACCATTGATGGTCTTTCCACTAGTAAAGATCTTTTTTATATGAAAATATTAAAATTCGGTTTTAAATGTCAATTTTAGCGTCAAATGACAGCTTATTGAACACTGATTCCAAAAATGTATGGTTTCTATACAAAAAGATATAAATAAGGAGATAATTTTTTACCTCCGGTTAAAAAAGATGTTACTTTCGGTATGTTTTGATAGTTTAGTTGACACTGATTCCAAAAATAGATGGTTCTATAAACTTTTACATTAAATTAGTACAAAAAAACGGCTACTTCCGGTTTACAAAAGGTCACTTCTGGTTGGATTTTTCAAGGTCACATTGCTTGCAACCTTTTGCCAAAAGTCCCATGGCTTTATATGTATATATAAGAGGAAAAAGCAAAGTTCAAAATCTAGAACGTTAAATTTACCTATGACCTTGAGCTCAATTTCAAGGTCATCAACCAAGGACCTCAAATCAAAAGAATCTAGGCCTCTACTTTATATTGTTAATGAGTTATATTACCATACAACTAATATTAGATATAAGAGGGGGCAAAACTCGCATTAAATGTTACGTACCCTTTTAAGTAAAATTTACATGTTAGGACATGTCGCAACTAACAATTGTCTGAAAATATTTTGTAGATATCTTGTATGATTTCTGAAAATAAGAGATAACAAGCCAAAATCAAAAATTTGATCATGAACTTGACCTTTGACCTTGACCTCATTTTCATACTTTTTGACCAAGGGCCTCAAATCAAAAGACCCTAGGCCTCTATCACTTATAGTTTTCCAGTTACAAATTTATTTCACTTATTTCAATACAAAAGGGGAAATTACTCTCATATGGGGTATTCGTAATGCTTCCGTCAAAATAAAACGTAACATCCTGAGGATATAACGAGCAATTTTGAAAAATAAATTTGTCGCTTTCTTTTACAGTTGCGGAGGAGATCTGATAACAAAAAAAACAGTGTTTGGGGAGATAACTCTTACAAAGAAAAGTGTTTGGTTAAACAGGGTGAGTTTCAAAAGTGTATAGACTGTATGATCTCATATACAAAAAAAACTAAGCGACATCTTTTGAAACATTTTTACACCGCAAGAAAAAAATTAGGCGGAAAAAAAAATAAAAAAAATAATCAGAACAAAATCAATAGGTCTTTCCACACGTAAAGGTAAAGGTGGAAAGACCTAATTATTGCAATTTTAAATGAACGGACAAAAATGCAACATTGATTATTGCAATTTCAGGAAACGCTGCATACAGATCTATGTAGCAGATATTAAAATGTTAGTTATTACTATTGTGATACTCCCCCAATTGCATTATTCAAAACCTCATTTCTGAATTCAAAGTATCAATATATCTCATTATATTGAAAAGTTCAGAAAAAGTTCCAAAGGGAGATAATTATATAACTCATATACAAATATAAAACTTGATACTACATCGAGGCACAGTAACCATATTTTGTAAATATTGTAGAAACTGATTTTATGTTTACCTTGTTGGATCGTTTTCATGGCTGTACCCTTTTACATCTATCACATTACTGTTAAAATAACTTAAAGTCAGCTGAAAGAAAAATACAACTGCTGCTATTGACTATGAATAATTTGTCATTGTATAATGCCAAAATTTGTTTACAATGACAGAACAGTTCAATTATTCCTAATTAGCTGTATTGCTCATCATAAAATTAAATCAAATTCATTGAAAAATAAAAATAAAAATATAATTTTGATTGACAACTCGTTATTTTCTATAGAATTTCTGTTGTTAATGTTAGAGATCTTTGATAGTCTCTGATAATTTAATCACAACTTTTCACCAAGACTTTGCACTTTAAGTTCTGATTGATTTAAGCAATTTCAATTGATAGTTCATAGAGTGTCTTTTAATGTTGTAATATTACACAACTGTCTTAGGTGAGTGTGAAGGTTTTCATAAATTGTAACTTTGATGGAGAGATGTTTTATTGGCACTCATACCACATCTTCTTATTTAGAAGTACTGACAGTAATGCAATTTTATAGAAAATTTCATTGATCTATCACCAGTAGTTCTAATTAACTACCTTAAGCAACAAACTCAACAATTATTGACACTGCTAAGGATGACGACGCTGCTGCAAGAAAAGCAACGAGTGTGTATGATTGCTGTTAGTGACTTTGGTGTACATACCTGATCAGAGAGTTGATGCTGAGGAATCCTATGTAGTCCCTCTAAGTGGGAATGAAATTCTTTAATTTTTGTTAATGGCACTTTCAATAGATGATCTGAAAAATAAGATGATATTTTTTTTAATTATTTAATTTTGCATGTTTGAATACTTCAGAAATCACCATACTAGACATCAATATTATCTTGCAACTAAGCAAATCTATACAGAAAAGACAATTTTGAATTCAACAGCTAGTCTAGCAATGTCTATATTTAGCTTATTTCTGTAATATTCTGTAATTATTAGCAAAAATGTAAAGGTAATGGAAGAAACATAGATATTGCATTCTGGTCTCATGTTAAAAAATAATAATACTGTAAGTCATGCAAAAAATACCATAAATAAAATACATGAATATATGCTCATTATACAAATAACGAAGTACTTAAATCTGTTTTTATTGAAATTGATTTATATTTTAACATAAATTTAATTTCAGTAATCTTTTGAAGAAGAAAAAATCATTATATATATGCATTACACATGTTACAAGTTATGGTTGTTGAAATTCAAAAAGAAAGAGGGAAAAAAGAAAAAGAATTTCAAAATTTCAGAACTGTTAGATCATGTTTAATTAAATGGAATTTAGCAAAGAAAACATGATAATCAGTTTAAATTATTAATTATAGATGGAAAAAAACACCACTTATGTTAACTAGAGGCTCTTAAGAGTCTGTGTCCCTCACCTTGGTCTATGTGCATATTAAACAAAGGACACGGATGGATTCATGACACAATTGTGTTTTAGTGATGGTGATGTGTTTGTAGATCTTACTTTACTGAACATCCTTGCAACTTACAATTTTCTCTATCTATAATAAACTTGGCTCTTTAGTTACAAAAGATAATATTTTGTAAAAATTCACAAAAATTTGCTGAACATTATTGCTGTTTACAGTTTATCTCTATCTATAATAGTATTCAAGATAATAACCAAAAACGGCAAAATTTCTTTAAAAATTACCAATTTGGGGGCAGCAACCCATCAACCTGTTGTCCAATTCATTTGAAAATTTCAGGGCAGATAGATATTGACTTGATAAACAATTTAATACCTGTCAGATTTGCTCTTAATGCTTTGGTTTCAGAGTTTCAAGCCAAAATCTACATTTTACCCCTATTTTTAGCCATGGTGGCCATATTGGTTGGTTGGCTGGGTTACCGCACACATTTTCTAAATAAGATACCCTAATAATGATTGTGACTAAGTTTGGTTATATTGGTCCAGAAGTTTCAGGAGAAAATTTTTGTAAAAGATTACAAAATCGTATAAAAAATTATTAAAAATTGACTTTAAAGGGCAATAACTCCTTATGGGGTCGACTGATAATTTTAGTCATGTTAATTTATTTGTAGATCTTACTTTGCTGAATATTATTACTGTTTACAGTTTATCTCTATCTATAATAATATTCAAGATAATAACCAAAACAGCAAATTTTCCTTAAAATTACCAATTTAGGGGCAGCAACCCATCAACTGGTTGTCCGATTCCTCTGAAAATTTGAGGGCAGATAGATGTTGACTTGATAAACACTTTCACCCCGTCAGATTTGCTCTAAATGCTTTGGTTTCAGAGTTATAAGCCAAACTCTACATTTTACCCCTATGTTCTATTTTTAGGCATGGCGGCCATCTTGGTTGGTTGGCTGGGTCACCACACACATTTTTTTAAACTAGAAACCCAAATGATGATAGTGGCCAAGTTTGATTAAATTTGGCCCAGTAGTTTCAGAAAAGATTTTTGTAAAAACAAATGAAAATGAGGACGACTGACGACGACGACGGAAGCCAAGTGATGAGAAAAGCTAACTTGGCCCTGTGGGCCAGGTGAGCTAAAAATTAACATTATCATAAAGTCATTAGAATGAACCCAACTGAAAAAAGCATGTATCAAAAACTTTGAAATCATTTTTTTTCATTCAACTATACACAAGTGTTTCTTCTTAACCATGTTAACCTAATAAAACTAAATACTTTCACTATTCAAGCCTAATAAAATTGACAATATTAAACTGAATTTGAGGGCAGATATATCTTGACCTGATAAACACTTTCACCCCATGTCAGATATGCTCTAAATGCTTTGGTTATAAGCCAAACTCTACATTTTATCCCTATGTTCTATTTTTAGCCATGGCGGCCTTCTTGGTTAGTTGGCCCGGTCACAGGACACATTTTTTAAACTAGATACCCCAATGATGATTGTGGCCAAGTTTGGTTAAATTTTGCCCAGAGGAGAAGATTTTTGTAAAAGTTTACTGAAGCCGGAAGACGACTGAAGCCAAGTGATGAGAAAAGCTCACTTGACCTTTCAGGTCAGGTGAGCTAAAAAGTAAACAAGAGGCTCTCAAGAGCCTGAATCGCTCACCTTAATTTTTTTGGTTAAATCTCTCATCAATGATTATTTTGGCTTTTCAATTTATTTAAATGTTCTTTGAATCGTCCTATTTTCTTCAAAAGCAAAAAAAAAAATCATTTTCTCCTATGTTCTATTTTAGCCATAGGAGCTATGTTTCTGACATACAAGGAAATGAAATATAAAATTTATAATAGATACTCTGAAACTCATTTAGCCTAAGTTTGGCTGAAATTGATACAGCAGTTTCAAAGGAGAAGATTTTTTAAAGTAAGTCATGATGAACAAATTGTGAAAAAAAGTCTTTAAAGGGCAATAACTCCTTAAGGGGTCAATTGACAATTTTGGTCAAATTGACTTATTTGTAGATCTTACTTCGCTTAACATTTTTGCTATTAACAGTTTATCTGTATCTATAATAATATTCAAGATAATAACCAAAAACTGCAAAATTTCTTTAAAATCATCAATTAAGTGGCAGCAACCCAACAATGGTTTGTTTGATTCATCTGAAAATTTCAGGGCTGATAGATCTTGACCTAATGAACATTTTTACCCCATGTCAGATTTGCTCTAAATGCTTTCGTTTTTGAGATATAAGCCAGAAACTCCATTTGACCCCTATGTCCTATTTTAAGTAACGGCGGCCATGTTTTTTGACGGATCAAAAATCGAAGCACACACTTTGTGCAGGATAATCTAAGGAACAATCATGCTAAGTTTCATTCAAATCCATTCAGTAGTTTCAGAGGAGAAGATGTTTGAAAAATTGTTAACGACGACAGACGACAACGACGACGGACGCCAAGTGATGAGAAAAGCTCACATGGCCTTTTAGGCCAGGTGAGCTAAAAAAACAACATTCCCCAAACATCATTTATATCTAAAAGAAGCAACTCATTTTTTCAATTGACGCAAAATATGATGGCATATTTTTCTTGTGGTGTACAAACATAGATAAATGTAAAATTCTTTAAAAGTATAGATTATTTAGATGGTGTTGAAACATACAGAATTCTTAGATTTCCTGTTTAGCAAATTGGAAAATATGTGTAAATGGATTGTCGATTAAAAGATTTATAAACAGGTAATTTTTTTTATAAATGAGTGCAAGTGAGTATTAGAATCTACTGGTACCCTATTCAAATTATTCTACCACCAACTGTACCAAGGATTTCAACTGGAGTGTTTACAAAATGCAATCATAATAAAAGTATTAAAACCTTTTCCAAAGTTAAAAGACAAAAAGATCCAAAATAAAAGAAAAGCAGTCCCACTTAAGTTGAAAGAAGAAAGGATCCTCTCAAAACAGGTTGTAGAGTAAAAATAAGACATTTCAATATTATTAATCATATACCCCTTAGCTTTACATCTAGACTGGGATCATATTCTGGTATCAAATTCTCCTGTTGCACACATAAAATATATTTCATTAAAATATGTAGTAGTTTTCAATTTTAGTCATGACTTCCCTATCTGTTCAATGATGATTATTTTAGAATGATGAAATACATGTAATGATAAAAAAAGATAATGTTAAAGCAAATCACTCAGGTACTATAGAAACATTTATTTTTGTGGATACCAATTTTCGTGGATTGAAAGAAACTTTGCCTTTTTTTGGTTATATTCAATTTTGTGGTTATTGCTCAATTCTGCATAAAAGCCTAAAGAAAATGTTTATATCTTTAACTTCAGGTTAACCTGTATCAATGAAATCCACAAAAAATGGTAAACCACTTAAAATAATGAATTCACAGTAACTAAATCATGTAAATAGTCAAAGTATGAGACACTGCAGAATAATAAACAAGATTTCAGTTGAAACTATTAAAAAAATAAACAACAAATGAACATCATGCAGTAAACTGAAAATAAAGCAAACATTAAATTTACAGACATAAAACACATGATAAACAACAGCAAACAACTTCACTGTCAGCAGACTTACTATTCCTTTTCCTGTTCTAATAAATTCAATAACACATTTATATTTAAATTCATATTTAGACAATATAAATATTTAAATTAGAAAAGTGTCCAAGAAGTTTGTACAGTATCACAGTGTCTATACAAACAAATTTTGTATGGTTTAGATGAAGAATTTCTTATGAATTTGTGTTTAAAAGTTTCATTCGTCCTGTGTTGATGTTTGTGCCTTTTCTTAGTTAAAGGTATTAAGGAACTTTAAGCTGAAGAACAGCATTAAATACATGTGCATGTCATTATGTTCATAATCAAACTTGCCAAATTTCTATTTTAGAACTGGTAATTTAACCTAATTGCTATTATTTTGCAATTGAGTGTCAGATAGAATTGAGAAATGTAAGTGATATTTTCTGAAGATAGCAAGTGTATTTCAATTTTAAAGTATTTTTTAACAACTTAATAGACAATTAGTTTTTAAAATTGATTGGTTATCTTATAAACAATGATAATTTGCAAGCAAGCTTCAAAGCTATTCTAGATTGCAATATGCAGCGTTTTCATCCTAAATTGAAAATTATTTTGAAATAAAAAAAGAATGTGTTACGAATGCCCCATTCATGCTTTGCAATTTTCCAATTTAAAAGGAGGCATTTCTTTAGAATGGCAAATGACTCACTACCTAAAATTTGTGTTTTTGTTCTTAGCATTGTGTAAGAGTTTCAGAAAAATTGATGAGACAAACTAAAGTCAGATAGCATATTGTCATGGAAAGCATAAAGGACATAAACGGTTAAAAGGGAAGATTCAACTGATGGTGCATTCATAGGCTTCACAGGCCAACATTCTTTTCCTTGTATTTTAAATCTGTTAGAGTATTTTTTTATTTTTTTTTTGTACTTTTAATATATGTCATCATGGTCATGTATGTACAGAAATGAGAATTATTGATTTTTTGAGACACTTACTTATGATATATCCCACAGTACAGTCATCTGGTAACCTTATGATGTCTCCTGTTGTCATTATCCTTCCTCCTCTGAAAATACAAAGTTAAAATTAAACATACTAAGACTGAATATCTTTTTTATGGTGATCATTTAGTCAAATCGACGATCTATGTTAGAAAATATTTT
Organism: Mytilus trossulus; assembly: GCF_036588685.1. NCBI lineage: Eukaryota > Metazoa > Mollusca > Bivalvia > Mytilida > Mytilidae > Mytilus > Mytilus trossulus. The sequence continues at coordinate 7,155,146 of NC_086377.1, forward strand.
ATAGATACAAGTCTTAGTCAAATAGGTAGTAGAACGTCAATGGAACAAAATTTGTCACAATGTTTGACATGAGTATATGAAGCTTGGTGCTATATATATATATATGTGAAAGCTATGACTTTAAGTTGTTCATAAAATGACAGAAATGTGTCATATAGAGGTAAATCTGAGTATCATATTCCTTTGAAACAGCAGTAAAATGATAAATGTACTTTAGTCTGGTTACTGTCACAATGATCTTCAAACATCTTTAACCCTACAAACAGTTCTTACTTATTATCAAAAACTAGGACTCCGGAAAATTTCAGAATCTCACCACTGAAAAATTCTTATTCCAATTTTTGATGGTCCTAAAAATTGATCCATACAAATAATATTTAAAGGTATATATCTTACCCAGCATGTGGTACCATTTGATCAGCTAGACCTCTGCTTATACAGAAACCTGCACCTCCAGTTGCAAACCAAAATGCCAACTTTTGCTGTAATATAAAGGTTTTATAAATAATCTACCATACAGGACATATAGACTATACATGATGATAATCATCCATATATTTCTGTTTTTAAAATGTTGGATTGCTTAAAGCTTCGTAAAGCCTTCCCAATTTAATAAACAAAATACTGATTTTTTTGATTAGATTTCACATAGATCTAATTTACTACACATAAGGCTAGATTTCAAGTCTAAAAATATGCGTGATTTTCATAGTCATTCTTGGTTTTAGTCAACTAACGTCAATACAAGTTCAAAATAAATTTTAAATCCAAGCAATTCAAAAGAATATAAAAGTGGCAATATAATTACTCCTGGGTTAGCTCTGTCTAGTACTTCCATTGGATGACTTATACTTGGTCTGCCTAAATACCAGTTATCACTGTGGTTATACTGCTGCAGAAACCCAACTAAAGCTGGTACATTCACATAGTTATCATCATCTACATGACAAAACCACCTGCAAAATTTTTAATAAAGTGTTAGCATATTGTGTTGTAGATAATAGTTACAAAATGCTTTATTTGTTGTAGAATCATTTACATGACAAAACCACCATGACCACCTGCAAAATGTTTAATAAGTGTTCATATTGTGTTGTAGATATGTTACAAACTGCTTTATTTGTTGTAGATGTGTTATGTGTTGTAAATAAAAGCTACACAATTCTAATGATGTGTGATATGTGTTGTAGATAAAGGTTATACAATGTGTAATGTGATATGTGTTGTAGATAAAAGATACACAATGTGTTATGTGTTGTACAAAGTTACACAATGTGTTACTGTACATGTACATGTTGTATTGTAGTTAAAAGTTGCACAATGTGTTGTGTACATGTTATCTGTTAAAAGTTACACAATGTGTTGTGTACATGTTATCTGTTAAAAGTTACACAATGTGTCAGTGTATAAACTATACACAATTTGTCACATGTTGAAGATACAAGTTACACAATGTGTTCTGTTTACAAAATGTCTCACTTGTTGTAGAAGAAATTTAAGTCATACATTATGTGGAATATTTTCTTTTTTTCTTCAGAGGTATTTTAAAATTGTCTGTGCATTTTGGTTATCCCTGTTCTCCTTTTTGTCGAGCCTTCGACTTTAGTCGAAAAAGCTAGACTAAGCGATCCTACATTCCGTCGTGGTCGGTGTCGTCGGCGGCGTCCACAAATATTCACTCTGTGGTTAAAGTTTTTGAAATTTTAATAACTTTCTTAAACCATACCAAACTTGGACAGAAGCTTGTTTATGATCATAAGATAGTATCCAGAAGTAAATTTTGTGAAAATAAAATTCCATTTTTTCCATATTTAACTTATAAATGGACTTAGTTTTTCTGCGGGAAAACATTACATACACTTGGATCAGTGATCAAGGTTAAAGTTACATGATTAGGTCCATTTCTCAGATACTACAAGCAGCAGGTCAACTATATCATGTATATGTGGTGTATGGAATGATTGTAAGGGGTACATGTCAGGAATTATAGTTATCCCGTACCATTGTAAACTCGTTCCAACGTCAACTCGTACCACTTTACAAAACAACATGTTGGAAAACACATGTTAACATTAGCCAAGGCCTTAACGGTAAAAATGACACCTTGTATGGACCAATGGCATGCTCAGTTTTGTCTCTAGGGTGAAAAGATCCGGGGTAGGTATGGTCAATATTGGCGTCTGGCGATCCATTTTGTGGGTAGGGGTCGATTAAATATTTTATTGGCTTACGTTCACATTTTACAGTATAAATAAAGATTCAGGCATGTAGTAGACACCCTAAGCATTAGTTTGAGCTATAATATACCTCAATGGCATGTCTGGGCGGTGCTGGGGGAAGATTTTCACTATAATTGACATTTGCCTTTATGTTGGTTTTCTTGGTTTTTATGATGGTTTTTCGTGTTTCCCGCTTAATGAGGCACATATTTATGTTGGAAAACACATGTTAAAGTTAGCCAAGGCCTTTACGGTAAAAATGACGCCTTGTATGGACCAATGGCATGCTCAGTTTTGTCTCTAGGGTGAAAAGATCCGGGGTAGGTATGATCTATATTGGCATCTGGCGATCCAAATAGGGGGTAGGGTCAATTAAATATTTTCTTGGCTTACGTTCACATATTTCAGTATAAATAAAGATTCAGGCATGTAGAAGACACCCTAAGCATTAGTTTGAGCTATAAAATACCTCAATGGTATGTCTGGGCGGTGCTGGGGGAAGATTTTCACTATAATTGATATTTACCTTTATGTTGGTTTTCTTGGTTTTTATGATGGTTTTTCGCTTAATGAGGCACCTAGTTTTGTTGGAAAACACATGTTAAAGTTAGCCAAGGCCTTTACGGTAAAAATGACGCCTTGTATGGACCAATGGCATGCTCAGTTTTGTCTCTAGGGTGAAAAGATCCGGGGTAGGTATGATCTATATTGGCATCTGGCGATCCAAATAGGGGGTAGGGTCAATTAAATATTTTCTTGGCTTACGTTCACATATTTCAGTATAAATAAAGATTCAGGCATGTAGAAGACACCCTAAGCATTAGTTTGAGCTATAAAATACCTCAATGGTATGTCTGGGCGGTGCTGGGGGAAGATTTTCACTATAATTGATATTTACCTTTATGTTGGTTTTCTTGGTTTTTATGATGGTTTTTCGCTTAATGAGGCACCTAGTTTTGTTGGAAAACACATGTTAAAGTTAGCCAAGGCCTTTACGGTAAAAATGACACCTTGTATGGACCAATGGCATGCTCAGTTTTGTCTCTAGGGTGAAAAGATCCAGACTAGGTATGGTCAATATTGGCGGTTGGCGATCCAAATTAGGGGTAGGGGTCGATTAAATATTTTCTTGGCTTACGTTCACATATTTCAGTATAAATAAAGATTCAGGCATGTAGTAGACATCATAAGCATTAGTTTGAGCTATAAAATACCTCAATGGTATGTCTGGGCGGTGCTGGGGGAAGATTTTCACTATAATTGATATTTACCTTTATGTTGGTTTTCTTGGTTTTTATGATGGTTTTTCGTGTTTTTCGCTTAATGAGGCACCTAGTTATGTTGGAAAACACATGTTGAAGTTAGCCAAGGCCTTTACGGTAAAAATGACACCTTGTATGGACCAATGGCATGCTCAGTTTTGTCTCTAGGGTGAAAAGATCCAGACTAGGCATGGTCAATATTGGCTGTTGGCGATCCAAATTAGGGGTAGGGGTCGATTAAATATTTTCTTGGCTTACGTTCACAAATTTCAGTATAAATAAAGATTCAGGCAGGTAGTAGACACCTTAAGCATTAGTTTGAGCTACTAGTATAAAATACCTCAATGGCATGTCTGGGCGGTGCTAGGGGAAGATTTTCACTATAATTGATATTTGCCTTTATGTTGGTTTTCTTGGTTTTATGATGGTTTTTCGTGTTTTTCGGTTAATGAGGCACCCATTTATGTTGGAAAACACATGTTAAAGTTAGCCAAGACATTAACGGTAAAAATGACAGCTTGTATGGACCAATGACATGCCCAGTTTTGTCTCCAGGGTGAAAAGATCCGAGGTAGGTATGGTCAATATTGGCGCCTGGCGATCCAAATTGGGGTAGGGGTCGATTAAATATTTTCTTGGCTTACGTTCACATATTTCAGTATAAATAAAGATTCAGGCTTGTATAAGACACCTTAAGCATTAGTTTCAGCTATGATATATCTCAATGGCATGTCTGGGCGGTGCTGGGGGAAGATTTTCACTATAATTGATATTTGCCTTCATGTTGGTTTTCTTGGTTTTTATGATGGTTTTTCGTGTTTTTGGCTTAATGAGGCACCTATTTATGTTGGAAAACACATGTTAAAGTTAGCCAATGTCTTAACGGTAAAAATGACAGCTTGTATGGACCAATGACATGCCCAGTTTTGTCTCTAGGGTGAAAAGATCCGGAGTAGGTATGGTCAATATTGGCGTCTGGCGATCCAAATTGGGGGTAGGGGTCGATTAAATATTTTCTTGGCTTACGTTCACATATGTCAGTATAAATAAAGATTCAGGCATGTAGTAGACACCCAAAGCATTAGTTTGAGCTATAATATATCTCAATGGCATGTCTGGGCGGTGCTGGGGAAGATTTTCACTATAATTGATATTTGCCTTTATGTTGGTTTTCTTGGCTTTTATGATGGTTTTTCGTGATTTTCGCTTAATGAGGCACCTATTTATGTTGGAAAATACATGTTAAAGTTAGACAAGGCCTTTACTTGTCATAATAGTTTTTTATGACCTTATTGAAAATGTAGACTTATGAAAATTACCCAGCGTATGCAAAAGAACTTAGTGGCAATAAAGCATAATCTGGTCCAATGGAAATTAACAAATTTTGTAATTTTTCGCTCCGGATATTTCCGGACTTGTACCACCGGTCTGAGGGAATTTAATGAGATTTTCACCCAAAATCCGGAAATATCCGGACTTTCAAACCCGGTAATAGGTAAACCAACAAAGTTATTACTATAACCACTCCGTATAATTACACTCTTTTTTTACCAGTCTGAGGGAACTTGAGATTACCACCCATAATGCGGTTATGTCCGGATATTCAACGGAGGTCATAGGGAATATTGCGAAATGATTATCATATCACTTCCGATATTCAGGACAGAATATTTAGCCAGTCTAAGTACGATTATTGAGAGTTCTTTATTAAACTCGTATTTGTCTTGGCATTAATCTTGGTCAAATAAAAACCTACAAAATTGCTTTTATACCACTCCGGATATTTCCGGATTTCTTTATCCGGTCGGAGGGAATTATAGAGAGTTTCCACCTATAATACGTATACGTCTGGACTTTTGTCCTCAATCAAAGGGGAACCAACAAAATTGTGTTAGTAGTTTACCACTCTGATTATTTCCAGACTTCTTTCATCGATCTGAAGAAATCAATTGAAATTTCCACCCATGATCCGGTCATATATGAATATTTATTGGAAGGAAATCTAGCAAAATTGTTATTGTACTACTCCGGACTACGTTCGCTGGTCTGAAGGAACTTATTGAGATATACATAGGTAATCCGCATATTTCCGGACTTTCGTTCATGGTCAAAGATAGAGAAAACGACGAAATAGTCGTTATACCACTTCTTTCGTCGGTCCGAATCAACTTATTGGGATCTCAATCCATAATACGGATATGTCCGGAATTTCATCCATCGGAACCTAGAGTAATGTTAATTCAATTCACCAGGATACTTCAAAACTTCTGTCACTATTGAGATTTACTACTACCATAAGTTGTCAATAAAAGCTAATACACACAATCTAAATCCAATCAAACCAGAGTTTAATTATTCTATTATATGGCTATAAATGTTTCGCCATGTCATTTTGTAAAAACAAAAGAATTATTTTTGATAAAATATTTCATTTATTGCGGCAAAAATTACGAGTAATTATTTTTTTTTTTATTTTCTTCTTGTTTTCGGTGTATTTGTCTCTTCTTTTTTTTTGGAGGGGGGGGGGCATATTTGTTCTTTCATGACCTTATTGAAAATGTAGACTTATGAAAATTATCCAGTGTATGAAAAAGTGTTAAGTGCCTTAAGGTTGATAGTTTTTTTTATAAATAAAATGGATCTTTAAGCGAATAAAATAAGTAAATATGGGACCTTTGGCGAATTCAAAAAGAAAAAAATAGTTTCTTAATTGGAGTTCTTTCTTTCCAATATTCTCTCCAATTATTGTTATTGTATGAGAAAAGGACAATAATAGGTTCTCCATTTGTCGTTTGTTATATAAGGTAACTTTGTGTCTTTATTTTTCGAACACTACCTTCATATAAACTTTCGTCTTAAAAAGGTAAGGCATGAGGCAAATGCCTTGATTCATTGTTCCGTTTTCAAGATGGTGAGTTTTCTTTTATTGGCAAACACTGCACGTCTTTCATTACTGGTCGGATATGCCTTGTTATTTCAATTAATCATTTTTGTGTGAAATACTTAAGAACAATATATGCTCCAATATGAAAATATATTCAAGTGCGTAAAAGCAATTAATTATCTATATACTTCACTATTATATTAGTAAAATACTTATCATTAATGACAGCATTATGTTTTATTTGAAATAAGGTTAAAGTTCATGCAACTTAAATTCATAAACATAAGTTGGTATCTGCCTTAAGGTTGATATTTTTTTTTTATTAATAAAATGGATCTTTGGGCGAATAAAATAAGTAAATATGGGACCTTTGGGCGAATTCAAAAAGAAAAAAATAGTTTCTTCATCGGAGTTCTTTTTTTCCAATATTCTCTCCAATTATTGTTATTGTATGAAAAAAGGACAATAATATGTACTCCATTTGTCGTTTGTTATTTAAGGTAACTTTGTGTATTTATTTTTCGAACACTACCTTCATATAAACTTTCGTCTTAAAAAGGTAAGGCATGAGGCAAATGCCTTGATTCATTGTTCCGCTTTCAAGATGGTGAGTTTTCTTTTATTGGCAAACACTGCACGTCTTTCATTACTGGTCGGATATGCCTTGTTATTTCAATTAATCATTTTTGTGTGAAATACTTAAGAACAATATATGCTCCAATATGAAAATATATTCAAGTGCGTAAAAGCAATTAATTATCTATATACTTCACTATTATATTAGTAAAATACTTATCATTAATGACAGCATTATGTTTTATTTGAAATAAGGTTAAAGTTCATGCAACTTAAATTCATAAACATAAGTTGGTATCTGCCTTAAGGTTGATAGTTTTTTTTATTAATAAAATGGATCTTTGGGCGAATAAAATAAGTAAATATGGGACCTTTGGGCGAATTCAAAAAGAAAAAAATAGTTTCTTCATCTGAGTTCTTTTTTTCCAATATTCTCTCCAATTATTGTTATTGTATCAAAAAAGGACAATAATATGTACTCCATTTGTCGTTTGTTATTTAAGGTAACTTTGTGTCTTTATTTTTCGAACACTACCTTCATATAAACTTTCGTCTTAAAAAGGTAAGGCATGAGGCAAATGCCTTGATTCATTGTTCCGCTTTCAAGATGGTGAGTTTTCTTTTATTGGCAAACACTGCACGTCTTTCATTACTGGAAGGATATGCCTTGTTATTTCAATTAATCATTTTTGTGTGAAATACTTAAGAACAATATATGCTCCAATATGAAAATATATTCTAGTGCGTAAAAGCAATTAATTATCTATATACTTCACTATTATATTAGTAAAATACTTATCATTAATGACAGCATTATGTTTTATTTGAAATGAGGTTAAAGTTCATGCATCTTAAATTCATAAACATAAGTTGGTATCTGCCTTAAGGTTGATAGTTTTTTAATAAATAAAATGGATCTTTGGGCGAATAAAATAAGTAAATATGGGACCTTTGGGCGAATTCAAAAAGAAAAAAATAGTTTCTTCATCGAAGTTCTTTTTTTCCAATATTCTCTCCAATTATTGTTATTGTATCAAAAAAGGACAATAATATGTACTCCATTTGTCGTTTGTTATTTAAGGTAACTTTGTGTCTTTGTTTTTCGAACACTACCTTCATATAAACTTTCGTCTTAAAAATGTAAGGCATGAGGCAAATGCCTTGATTCATTGTTCCGCTTTCAAGATGGTGATTTTTCTTTTATTGGCAAACACTGCACGTCTTTCATTACTGGTCGGATATGCCTTGTTATTTCAATTAATCATTTTTGTGTGAAATACTTCAGAACAATATATGCACCAATATGAAAATATATTCTAGTGCGTAAAAGCAATTAATTGTCTATTTACTTCACTATTATATTAGTAAAATACTTATCATTAATGACAGCATTATGTTTTATTTGAAATGAGGTTAAAGTTCATGCAACTTAAATTCATAAACATAAGTTGTTATCTGCCTTAAGGTTGATAGTTTTTTGATAAATAAAATGGATCTTTGGGCGAATAAAATAAGTAAATATGGGACCTTTGGGCGAATTCAAAAAGAAAAAAAAAGTTTCTTCATCGAAGTTCTTTTTTTCCAATATTCTCTCCAATTATTGTTATTGTATCAAGAAAAGGACAATAATATGTACTCCATTTGTCGTTTGTTATATAAGGTAACTTTGTGTCTTTATTTTTCGAACACTACCTTCATATAAACTTTCGTCTTAAAAAGATAAGGCATGAGGCAAATGCCTTGATTCATTGTTCCGCTTTCAAGATGGTGAGTTTTCTTTTATTGGCAAACACTGCACGTCTTTCATTACTGGTCGGATATGCCTTGTTATTTCAATTAATAATTTTTGTTTGAAATACTTAAGAACAATATATGCACCAATATGAAAATATATTCTAGTGCGTAAAAGCAATTAATTATCTATATACTTCACTATTATATTAGTAAAATACTTATCATTAATGACAGCATTATGTTTTATTTGAAATGAGGTTAAGGTTCATGCAACTTAAATTCATAAACATAAGTTGGTATCTGCCTTAAGGTTGATAGTTTTTTGATAAATAAAATGGATCTTTGGGCGAATAAAATAAGTAAATATGGGACCTTTGGGCGAATTCAAAAAGAAAAAAATAGTTTCTTCATCGAAGTTTTGTTTTTCCAATATTCTCTCCAATTATTGTTATTGTATCAAAAAAGGACAATAATATGTACTCCATTTGTCGTTTGTTATTTAAGGTGACTTTGTGTCTTTATTTTTCGAACACTACCTTCATATAAACTTTCGTCTTAAAAAGGTAAGGCATGAGGCAAATGCCTTGATTCATTGTTCCGCTTTCAAGATGGTGAGTTTTCTTTTATTGGCAAACACTGCACGTCTTTCATTACTGGAAGGATATGCCTTGTTATTTCAATTAATCATTTTTGTGTGAAATACTTAAGAACAATATATGCTCCAATATGAAAATATATTCAAGTGCGTAAAAGCAATTAATTATCTATATACTTCACTATTATATTAGTAAAATACTTATCATTAATGACAGCATTATGTTTTATTTGAAATAAGGTTAAAGTTCATGCAACTTAAATTCATAAACATAAGTTGGTATCTGCCTTAAGGTTGATAGTTTTTTGATAAATAAAATGGATCTTTGGGCGAATAAAATAAGTAAATATGGGACCTTTTGGGCGAATTCAAAAAGAAAAAAATAGTTTCTTCATCTGAGTTCTTTTTTTCCAATATTCTCTCCAATTATTGTTATTGTATCAAAAAAGGACAATAATATGTACTCCATTTGTCGTTTGTTATATAAGGTAACTTTGTGTCTTTATTTTTCGAACACTACCTTCATATAAACTTTCGTCTTAAAAAGGTAAGGCATGAGGCAAATGCCTTGATTCATTGTTCCGCTTTCAAGATGGTGAGTTTTCTTTTATTGGCAAACACTGCACGTCTTTCATTACTGGTCGGATATGCCTTGTTATTTCAATTAATCATTTTTGTGTGAAATACTTAAGAACAATATATGCACCAATATGAAAATATATTCTAGTGTGTAAAAGCAATTAATTATCTATATACTTCACTATTATATTAGTAAAATACTTATCATTAATGACAGCATTATGTTTTATTTGAAATGAGGTTAAAGTTCATGCATCTTAAATTCATAAACATAAGTTGGTATCTGCCTTAAGGTTGATAGTTTTTTAATAAATAAAATGGATCTTTGGGCGAATAAAATAAGTAAATATGGGACCTTTGGGCGAATTCAAAAAGAAAAAAATAGTTTCTTCATCGAAGTTCTTTTTTTCCAATATTCTCTCCAATTATTGTTATTGTATCAAAAAAGGACAATAATATGTACTCCATTTGTCGTTTGTTATTTAAGGTAACTTTGTGTCTTTGTTTTTCGAACACTACCTTCATATAAACTTTCGTCTTAAAAATGTAAGGCATGAGGCAAATGCCTTGATTCATTGTTCCGCTTTCAAGATGGTGATTTTTCTTTTATTGGCAAACACTGCACGTCTTTCATTACTGGTCGGATATGCCTTGTTATTTCAATTAATCATTTTTGTGTGAAATACTTCAGAACAATATATGCACCAATATGAAAATATATTCTAGTGCGTAAAAGCAATTAATTGTCTATTTACTTCACTATTATATTAGTAAAATACTTATCATTAATGACAGCATTATGTTTTATTTGAAATGAGGTTAAAGTTCATGCAACTTAAATTCATAAACATAAGTTGTTATCTGCCTTAAGGTTGATAGTTTTTTGATAAATAAAATGGATCTTTGGGCGAATAAAATAAGTAAATATGGGACCTTTGGGCGAATTCAAAAAGAAAAAAAAAGTTTCTTCATCGAAGTTCTTTTTTTCCAATATTCTCTCCAATTATTGTTATTGTATCAAGAAAAGGACAATAATATGTACTCCATTTGTCGTTTGTTATATAAGGTAACTTTGTGTCTTTATTTTTCGAACACTACCTTCATATAAACTTTCGTCTTAAAAAGATAAGGCATGAGGCAAATGCCTTGATTCATTGTTCCGCTTTCAAGATGGTGAGTTTTCTTTTATTGGCAAACACTGCACGTCTTTCATTACTGGTCGGATATGCCTTGTTATTTCAATTAATCATTTTTGTTTGAAATACTTAAGAACAATATATGCACCAATATGAAAATATATTCTAGTGCGTAAAAGCAATTAATTATCTATATACTTCACTATTATATTAGTAAAATACTTATCATTAATGACAGCATTATGTTTTATTTGAAATGAGGTTAAGGTTCATGCAACTTAAATTCATAAACATAAGTTGGTATCTGCCTTAAGGTTGATAGTTTTTTGATAAATAAAATGGATCTTTGGGCGAATAAAATAAGTAAATATGGGACCTTTGGGCGAATTCAAAAAGAAAAAAATAGTTTCTTCATCGAAGTTTTGTTTTTCCAATATTCTCTCCAATTATTGTTATTGTATCAAAAAAGGACAATAATATGTACTCCATTTGTCGTTTGTTATTTAAGGTGACTTTGTGTCTTTATTTTTCGAACACTACCTTCATATAAACTTTCGTCTTAAAAAGGTAAGGCATGAGGCAAATGCCTTGATTCATTGTTCCGCTTTCAAGATGGTGATTTTTCTTTTATTGGCAAACACTGCACGTCTTTCATTACTGGTCGGATATGCCTTGTTATTTCAATTAATCATTTTTGTGTGAAATACTTCAGAACAATATATGCACCAATATGAAAATATATTCTAGTGCGTAAAAGCAATTAATTGTCTATTTACTTCACTATTATATTAGTAAAATACTTATCATTAATGACAGCATTATGTTTTATTTGAAATGAGGTTAAAGTTCATGCAACTTAAATTCATAAACATAAGTTGTTATCTGCCTTAAGGTTGATAGTTTTTTGATAAATAAAATGGATCTTTGGGCGAATAAAATAAGTAAATATGGGACCTTTGGGCGAATTCAAAAAGAAAAAAAAAGTTTCTTCATCGAAGTTCTTTTTTTCCAATATTCTCTCCAATTATTGTTATTGTATCAAGAAAAGGACAATAATATGTACTCCATTTGTCGTTTGTTATATAAGGTAACTTTGTGTCTTTATTTTTCGAACACTACCTTCATATAAACTTTCGTCTTAAAAAGATAAGGCATGAGGCAAATGCCTTGTTTCATTGTTCCGCTTTCAAGATGGTGAGTTTTCTTTTATTGGCAAACACTGCACGTCTTTCATTACTGGTCGGATATGCCTTGTTATTTCAATTAATCATTTTTGTTTGAAATACTTAAGAACAATATATGCACCAATATGAAAATATATTCTAGTGCGTAAAAGCAATTAATTATCTATATACTTCACTATTATATTAGTAAAATACTTATCATTAATGACAGCATTATGTTTTATTTGAAATGAGGTTAAGGTTCATGCAACTTAAATTCATAAACATAAGTTGGTATCTGCCTTAAGGTTGATAGTTTTTTGATAAATAAAATGGATCTTTGGGCGAATAAAATAAGTAAATATGGGACCTTTGGGCGAATTCAAAAAGAAAAAAATAGTTTCTTCATCGAAGTTTTGTTTTTCCAATATTCTCTCCAATTATTGTTATTGTATCAAAAAAGGACAATAATATGTACTCCATTTGTCGTTTGTTATTTAAGGTGACTTTGTGTCTTTATTTTTCGAACACTACCTTCATATAAACTTTCGTCTTAAAAATGTAAGGCATGAGGCAAATGCCTTGATTCATTGTTCCGCTTTCAAGATGGTGATTTTTCTTTTATTGGCAAACACTGCACGTCTTTCATTACTGGAAGGATATGCCTTGTTATTTCAATTAATCATTTTTGTGTGAAATACTTAAGAACAATATATGCTCCAATATGAAAATATATTCAAGTGCGTAAAAGCAATTAATTATCTATATACTTCACTATTATATTAGTAAAATACTTATCATTAATGACAGCATTATGTTTTATTTGAAATAAGGTTAAAGTTCATGCAACTTAAATTCATAAACATAAGTTGGTATCTGCCTTAAGGTTGATAGTTTTTTGATAAATAAAATGGATCTTTGGGCGAATAAAATAAGTAAATATGGGACCTTTTGGGCGAATTCAAAAAGAAAAAAATAGTTTCTTCATCTGAGTTCTTTTTTTCCAATATTCTCTCCAATTATTGTTATTGTATCAAAAAAGGACAATAATATGTACTCCATTTGTCGTTTGTTATATAAGGTAACTTTGTGTCTTTATTTTTCGAACACTACCTTCATATAAACTTTCGTCTTAAAAAGGTAAGGCATGAGGCAAATGCCTTGATTCATTGTTCCGCTTTCAAGATGGTGAGTTTTCTTTTATTGGCAAACACTGCACGTCTTTCATTACTGGTCGGATATGCCTTGTTATTTCAATTAATCATTTTTGTGTGAAATACTTAAGAACAATATATGCACCAATATGAAAATATATTCTAGTGTGTAAAAGCAATTAATTATCTATATACTTCACTATTATATTAGTAAAATACTTATCATTAATGACAGCATTATGTTTTATTTGAAATGAGGTTAAAGTTCATGCATCTTAAATTCATAAACATAAGTTGGTATCTGCCTTAAGGTTGATAGTTTTTTAATAAATAAAATGGATCTTTGGGCGAATAAAATAAGTAAATATGGGACCTTTGGGCGAATTCAAAAAGAAAAAAATAGTTTCTTCATCGAAGTTCTTTTTTTCCAATATTCTCTCCAATTATTGTTATTGTATCAAAAAAGGACAATAATATGTACTCCATTTGTCGTTTGTTATTTAAGGTAACTTTGTGTCTTTGTTTTTCGAACACTACCTTCATATAAACTTTCGTCTTAAAAATGTAAGGCATGAGGCAAATGCCTTGATTCATTGTTCCGCTTTCAAGATGGTGAGTTTTCTTTTATTGGCAAACACTGCACGTCTTTCATTACTGGTCGGATATGCCTTGTTATTTCAATTAATCATTTTTGTGTGAAATACTTCAGAACAATATATGCACCAATATGAAAATATATTCTAGTGCGTAAAAGCAATTAATTGTCTATTTACTTCACTATTATATTAGTAAAATACTTATCATTAATGACAGCATTATGTTTTATTTGAAATGAGGTTAAAGTTCATGCAACTTAAATTCATAAACATAAGTTGTTATCTGCCTTAAGGTTGATAGTTTTTAATAAATAAAATGGATCTTTGGGCGAATAAAATAAGTAAATATGGGACCTTTGGGCGAATTCAAAAAGAAAAAAAAAGTTTCTTCATCGAAGTTCTTTTTTTCCAATATTCTCTCCAATTATTGTTATTGTATCAAGAAAAGGACAATAATATGTACTCCATTTGTCGTTTGTTATATAAGGTAACTTTGTGTCTTTATTTTTCGAACACTACCTTCATATAAACTTTCGTCTTAAAAAGATAAGGCATGAGGCAAATGCCTTGATTCATTGTTCCGCTTTCAAGATGGTGAGTTTTCTTTTATTGGCAAACACTGCACGTCTTTCATTACTGGTCGGATATGCCTTGTTATTTCAATTAATCATTTTTGTTTGAAATACTTAAGAACAATATATGCACCAATATGAAAATATATTCTAGTGCGTAAAAGCAATTAATTATCTATATACTTCACTATTATATTAGTAAAATACTTATCATTAATGACAGCATTATGTTTTATTTGAAATGAGGTTAAGGTTCATGCAACTTAAATTCATAAACATAAGTTGGTATCTGCCTTAAGGTTGATAGTTTTTTGATAAATAAAATGGATCTTTGGGCGAATAAAATAAGTAAATATGGGACCTTTGGGCGAATTCAAAAAGAAAAAAATAGTTTCTTCATCGAAGTTTTGTTTTTCCAATATTCTCTCCAATTATTGTTATTGTATCAAAAAAGGACAATAATATGTACTCCATTTGTCGTTTGTTATTTAAGGTGACTTTGTGTCTTTATTTTTCGAACACTACCTTCATATAAACTTTCGTCTTAAAAAGGTAAGGCATGAGGCAAATGCCTTGATTCATTGTTCCGCTTTCAAGATGGTGAGTTTTCTTTTATTGGCAAACACTGCAAGTCTGTCATTACTGGAAGGATATGCCTTGTTATTTCAATTAATCATTTTTGTGTGAAATACTTCAGAACAATATATGCACCAATATGAAAATATACTCTAGTGCGTAAAAGCAATTAATTATCTATATACTTCACTATTATATTAGTAAAATACTTATCATTAATGACAGCATTATGTTTTATTTGAAATGAGGTTAAAGTTCATGCAACTTAAATTCATAAACATAAGTTGGTATCTGCCTTAAGGTTGATAGTTTTTTGATAAATAAAATGGATCTTTGGGCGAATAAAATAAGTAAATATGGGACCTTTGGGCGAATTCAAAAAGAAAAAAAAAGTTTCTTCATCGAAGTTCTTTATTTCCAATATTCTCTCCAATTATTGTTATTGTATCAAAAAAGGACAATATTATGTACTCCATTTGTCGTTTGTTATATAAGGTAACTTTGTGTCTTTATTTTTCGAACACTACCTTCATATAAACTTTCGTCTTAAAAAGGTAAGGCATGAGGCAAATGCCTTGATTCATTGTTCCGCTTTCAAGATGGTGAGTTTTCTTTTATTGGCAAACACTGCAAGTCTTTCATTACTGATCGGATATGCCTTGTTATTTCAATTAATCATTTTTGTTTGAAATACTTAAGAACAATATATGCACCAATATGAAAATATATTCTAGTGCGTAAAAGCAATTAATTATCTATATACTTCACTATTATATTAGTAAAATACTTATCATTAATGACAGCATTATGTTTTATTTGAAATGAGGTTAAAGTTCATGCAACTTAAATTCATAAACATAAGTTGGTATCTGCCTTAAGATTGATAGTTTTTTGATAAATAAAATGAATCTTTGGGCGAATAAAATAAGTAAATATGGGACCTTTGGGCGAATTCAAAAAGAAAAAAATAGTTTCTTCATCGAAGTTTTGTTTTTCCAATATTCTCTCCAATTATTGTTATTGTATCAAAAAAGGACAATAATATGTACTCCATTTGTCGTTTGTTATTTCAGGTAACTTTGTGTCTTTATTTTTCGAACACTACCTTCATATAAACTTTCGTCTTAAAAAGGTAAAGCATGAGGCAAATGCCTTGATTCATTGTTCCGCTTTCAAGATGGTGAGTTTTCTTTTATTGGCAAACACTGCACGTCTTTCATTACTGGAAGGATATGCCTTGTTATTTCAATGAATCATTTTTGTGTGAAATACTTAAGAACAATATATGCACCAATATGAAAATATATTTTAGTGCGTAAAAGCAATTAATTATCTATATACTTCACTATTATATTAGTAAAATACTTATCATTAATGACAGCATTATGTTTTATTTGAAATGAGGTTAAAAAAAGAGGGACGAAAGACACCAAAGGGACAGTCAAACTCGTAAATCTAAAACAAACTGACAACGCCATGGCTAAAAATGAAAAAGACAAACAGAAAAACAATAGTACACATGACACAACATAGAAAACTAAAGAATAAACAACACGAACCCCACCAAAAATTATTTGAAATGAGGTTAAAGTTCATGCAACTTAAATTCATAAACATAAGTTGGTATCTGCCTTAAGGTTGATAGTTTTTTGATAAATAAAATGGATCTTTGGGCGAATAAAATAAGTAAATATGGGACCTTTGGGCGAATTCAAAAAGAAGAAAATAGTTTCTTCATCGGAGTTTTTTTTTTCCAATATTCTCTCCAATTATTGTTATTGTATCATAAAAGGACAATAATATGTACTCCATTTGTCGTTTGTTATATAAGGTAACTTTGTGTATTTATTTTTCGAACACTACCTTCATATAAACTTTCGTCTTAAAAGGGTAAGGCGTGAGGCAAATGCCTTGATTCATTGTTCCGCTTTCTAGATGGTGAATTTTCTTTTATTGGCAAACACTGTACGTCTTTCATTTGTGGTCGGATATGCCTTGTTATTTCAATTAATCATTTTTGTGTGAAATACTTAAGAACAATATATGCATCAATATGAAAATATATTCTAGTGCGTAAAAGCAATTAATTATCTATATACTTCTCTATTATATTAGTAAAATACTTATCATTATTGACAGCATTATGTTTTATTTGAAATGAGGTTAAAGTTCATGCAACTTAAATTCATAAACATAAGTTGGTATCTGCCTTAAGGTTGATAGTTTTTTGATAAATAAAATGGATCTTTGGGCGAATAAAATAAGTAAATATGGGACCTTTGGGCGAATTCAAAAAGAAAAAAAAAGTTTCTTCATCGAAGTTCTTTATTTCCAATATTCTCTCCAATTATTGTTATTGTATCAAAAAAGGACAATGTTATGTACTCCATTTGTCGTTTGTTATATAAGGTAACTTTGTGTATTTATTTTTCGAACACTACCTTCATATAAACTTTCGTCTTAAAAGGGTAAGGCGTGAGGCAAATGCCTTGATTCATTGTTCCGCTTTCTAGATGGTGAATTTTCTTTTATTGGCAAACACTGTACGTCTTTCATTTGTGGTCGGATATGCCTTGTTATTTCAATTAATCATTTTTGTGTGAAATACTTAAGAACAATATATGCATCAATATGAAAATATATTCTAGTGCGTAAAAGCAATTAATTATCTATATACTTCTCTATTATATTAGTAAAATACTTATCATTATTGACAGCATTATGTTTTATTTGAAATGAGGTTAAAGTTCATGCAACTTAAATTCATAAACATAAGTTGGTATCTGCCTTAAGGTTGATAGTTTTTTTTATAAATAAAATGGATCTTTGGGCGAATAAAATAAGTAAATATGGGACCTTTGGGCAAATTCAACCAGATGCTCCGCAGGGCGTAGCTTTATACGACCGCAGAGGTTGAACCCTGAACGGTTGGGGCAAGTATGGACACAACATTCAAGCTGGATTCCGCTCTAAATTTGGATTGTGATTAAATAGTTGACACAGCATAGGTTTCTGACACAGAATGAATGTATTCAAATGAACTTAAAATTTTTGTTTTCTCTTAGAGCAATTCACTATGCTGTTGAATATTAATCCTTTCAAAAAAATGTTTGAAGAAATTTTCTTTTTATTTATGAAATTTCAAATGAGAAAAATTTAACCCAATTTTTTATTCACATCCCCCTTTCCCTTATTCCAAAACTAATTTCAATTAAAATATTCTAATGGAGTTTGCAACTATTACTACTCATTTAAATACATGATGTCAAAAAACTGCTTGTTATCACTGAATGGTAAAGATTATTTAAATTTATCAGTTGGTAGTAAAAAGTGAATATACATTGTATATTGTATATAACAAAGATTTAAGTTGATTCTGGACAAAGAAAGATAACTCCAATTAAAAAAAATTCTTGCAGATATTTCTTGCTTACTATACTGGACAAAGAAAGATAACTCTTAATAAAAAAAAAAAATTTGCTATTTCACAATATTGTGAAATTAGATATTTCTTGCCATTGCACAATACTGTGCAATTGAAAAGACTTGCTATTGCACAATACTTAATATAATAATTTTAGATCCTGATTTGGACCAACTTGAAAAATGGGCCCATAATCAAAAATCTAAGTACATGTTTAGATTCAGCATATCAAAGAGGCCCAAGAATTTAATTTTTGTTAAAATCAAACTTAGTTTAATTTTGGACCCTTTGCACTTTAATTTAGACCAATTTTAAAACTGGACCAAAAATTAAGAATCTACATACACAGTTAGATTTGGCATATCAAAGAACCCCAATTATTCAATTTTTGATGAAATCAAACAATGTTTTATTTTGGATATCCAACTTGAAAACTGGGCCAATAATCAAAAATCTAAGTACATTTTTAGATTCAGCATATCAAAGAACCCCAAGGTTTCAATTTTTGTTAAAATCAAACTAAGTTTAATTTTGGACCCTTTGGACCTTAATGTAGACCAATTTGAAAACGGGACCAAAAATTAAGAATCTACATACACAGTTAGATTCGGCATATTAAAGAACCCCAATTATTCAATTTTGATGAAATCAAACAAAGTTTAATTTTGGACCCTTTGGGCCCCTTTTTCCTTAACTGTTGGGACCAAAACTTCCAAAATCAATACCAACCTTCCTTTTATAGTCATAAACCTTGTGTTTAAATTTCATAGATTTCTATTTACTTATACTAACGCTATGGTGCGAAAACCAAGAAAAATGCTTATTTGGGTCCCTTTTTGGCCCCTAATTCCTAAACTGTTGGGACAGAAACTCCCAAAATCAATACCAACCTTCCTTTTGTGGTCATAAACATTGTGTCAAAATTTCATAGATTTCTATTAACTTAAACTAAAGTTATAGTGCGAAAACCAAGAAAATGCTTATTTGGGCCCTTTTTGGCCCCTAATTCCTAAAATGTTGGGACCAAAACTCCCAAAATCAATACCAGCCTTCCTTTTATGGTCATAAACCTTGTGTTAAAATTTCATAGATTTCTATTCACTTTTACTAAAGTTAGAGTGCGAAAACTAAAAGTATTCGGACGACGACGACGACGACGACGACGACGACGACGACGCCAACGTGATAGCAATATACGACGAAAATTTTTTCAAAATTTGCGGTCGTATAAAAAGAAAAAAAAAGTTTCTTCATCGGAGTTCTTTTTTTCCAATATTCTCTCCAATTATTGTTATTGTATCAAAAAAGGACAATAATATGTACTCCATTTGTCGTTTGTTATTTAAGGTAACTTTGTATCTTTATTTTTCGAACACTACCTTCATATAAACTTTCGTCTTAAAAATGTAAGGCATGAGGCAAATGCCTTGATTCATTGTTCCGCTTTCAAGATGGTGAGTTATCTTTTATTGGCAAACACTGCACGTCTTTCATTACTGGTCGGATATGCCTTGTTATTTCAGTTAATAATTTTTGTGTGAAATACTTAAGAACAATATATGCACCAATATGAAAATATATTCTAGTGCGTAAAAGCAATTAATTATCTATATACCTCACTATTATATTAGTAAAATACTTATCATTAATGACAGCAATATGTTTTATTTGAAATGAGGTTAAAGTTCATGCAACTTAAATTCATAAACATAAGTTGGTATCTGCCTTAAGGTTGGTAGTTTTTTGATAAATAAAATGGATCTTTGGGTGAATAAAATAAGTAATTATGGGACCTTTGAGCTAATTCAAAAAGAAAAAAAATAGTTTCTTCATCGGAGTTCTTTCTTTCCGATATTCTCTCCAATTATTATAATCTTTCTTCTTGAAAGGGTAAGGCGTGAGGCAAATGTCTTGATTTATTGTTTCGCGTTTACGATGGTGAGTTTTCCATTATTAGCAAACCATGCATGTCTTTCATGACTGATCGGATATGCCTTGTTATTTAGATAAAACATTTTTGTGTCAATAACTGAAGAACAATCTATGCCTCGATATGAACATATATTCTAGTGCGTATTAGCAATTAATTATGTATTTACTACACTTTTACATAAGTAAATTGCTTATCAGTAATGGCAGCATTATGTTTTATATTAAAGAAGGTTAAAGTTCAAGCAACTAAAATTGATAAACATAAGTTGTTCTTTGCCTTTAGGTTGATATTTTTTTTATAAATAAAGGGGACCTTTGGGTGAATAAAATAAGAAAATATGGGGCCTTTGGGTGAATTCAAAAATAAAAATACTTTCTTCATCGGAATTATTTCTTTCCAATATTCTATTGACTATTTAGTATTGTATCAAAAAAGGACAAACATATGTTCTTCATTTGTCACTTGTTATTTCAGTAAACTTTGTGCCTTGATTTTTTTAATACCACCTCTATATGACCTTTCTTCTTAAAAGGGTAAGGCGTGAGGCAAATGCCTTAATTCAATATTCCGCTTTCAAGATGGTGAGTGTTCCTTTATTAGCAAACTATCCATGTCTTCCATTTCTAATCGGATATGCCTTTGCATTTTAATAAAACATTTTTTGTGTAAAAAATTTAAAAACAATCTATGCTTCAAAATGAAAATATATTCTATTGCGTAAAGGCAATTAATGATCAAAATACTACACTACTATGTTAGTCAAATGCTTATCATTAACGGCAGCATTTTGTTAAATATTAAAGAAGGTTAATTTAAAAAAAAAGATGTTGTATGATTGTCAATGAGACAACTATCCACAAAAGACCAAATGGACACAGACATTAACAATAGGTCACCAAACGGCCTTCAACAATGAGCATAGCCCATACCGCATTGTCATCTGTGATAGGCCCCGATAAGACAATGTAAAATAATTCAAACGAGAAAACTAGCGGCCTTATTTATGTAAAATTTTCCATGTCTTCCATTTCTGATCAGATATGCCTTTGTAAAACATTTTTGTGTGAATAACTTAAGAACAATCTATGATACAATATGAAAATATATTCTAATGCGTAAAAGCAATTTATTAATTATATAATACACTATTTTATTAGTAAAATGCTTATCATTAATGGCAGCGTTATGTTTTATATTAAAGAAGTTTAATAGTTATCAAAGATACCAGGATTCTAATCTAGTACGCCAGACGTGCTTTTCATTAAAGTTCATGCAACTAAAATTGATAAACATAAAAAATGGAAAACAACACGTTTTATAATTTATATTGCGTCCGAAGCGCTTTTCTGGATTTACCTTCATCAGGAACGCTCAAAGCCAAACATTCGAAATCCGAAGATGTATACGTACCGAAAATCGTTGAAGAACTATATGTCAAAAATACCAAAAATAAATAGCCAAATTCGTCTGAAGCCATATTTGCCTGAGGGAGTTGAAACCTTAGTTTCAAAATTTATAAACAGACAATTTCAGTAAAGTTTATAAGATGATCTTTGCCTTAAGGTTGATAATTGTTCAATCAATAAAAGGGACCTATGGGTGAATAAAATAAGTAAATATTGGACCTTTGGGCGATTAATTATCTATATACTAAACTATAATATTAGTAAAATGCTTATCAATAATCACAGCATTATGTTGTATTTAAAAGAAGTTTAAAGTTCATGCAACTACAATTCATGAACATAAATTGGTATCTGCTCTAAGGTTGATAGTTTTTTTTATAAATAAAAGGGATCTTTGGGTGAATAAAATAAGTAAATATAGGACCTTTGGGCGACTTCAAAAATAAAAAAAATAGTTTCTTCATTGGAGTTTTTCTTTCCAATATTCTCTCCAATGATTAGTATTGTATCAAAAAAGGACAATAATATGTTCTTCATTTGTTACTTGTTATTTAAGGTATTTTTGTGTCTTTATTTTTCGAACTCCACCTTCATATGACCTGTCTTCTTAAAAGGGTAAGGCATGAGGCAAATGTCTTGATTTATTGTTCCGCTTTCAAGATGGTGAGATTTCTTTTATAAGCAAACTCTTCATGTTTTCCATTTCTAATCGGATATGCCTTTGTATTTAAATAAAACATTTTTGTGTAAATAAATTAAGAACAATCTATGCTTCAATATGAAAATATATTCTAGTGCGTATAAGCAATTAATTATCTATATACTACATTATTATATTAGTAAAATGCTTATCATTAATGACAGCATTATGCTTGATATTAAAGAAGATTAGATGTCATGCTTCAAAAATTTATAATTAACATAAGTTGGTCTTGACCATAAGGTTTGTACTTTTTAGATAAATAAAACGGACCTTTGGGTGAATAAAGTAAGTAAATATGGAACCTTTGAGCGAATTCAAAAATAAAAAAAGGTTTCTTCATCGGCGTTATTTCATTTTAATATTCTCTCCAATTATTAGTATTGTATTAAAAAAGGTCAATAATATGTTCTTCATTTGTCACTTGTTATTTCAGGTAACTTTGTGTCTTTATTTTTTAAACACCACCTTCATATGAACTTTCTTCTTTAAAGGGTAAGGAATGAGGCACATTTCTTGATTCATTATATTAGTAAACTCTCCATGTCTTCCATTTCTGATCGGATATGCCTTTGTATTTAGATAAAACATTTTTGTGTTAATAACTTAAGAACAGTCTATGCTTCAATATTAAAATATATTCTAGTGCGTATAAGTAATTAATTATCTATACAATACACTATTGTATAAGTAAAATGCTTATTATTAATGGCAGCGTTATGTTTTATTTGAACGAAGATTAAAATTCATGCAAATTAAATTCATAAACATAAGTTGATTTCTACCTTACGGTTGATATTTTTTTTTATAAATATAAGGGAGCTTTGGGTGAATAAAAAAAGTTAATATGGGACCTTTGGGCGAATTCAAAAATAAAAAAAAAAACAGTTTCTTCATCGGAGTTATAACTTTCTATTATTCTATTAAATTTTTAGTAATGTATCAAGATAGGACAATAATATGTTCTTCATTTGTCACTTGTTATTTAAGGTAACTTTGTGTCTTTATTTTTCAAACACCACCTTCATATGAACTTTCTTCTTTATAGGGTAAGGAATGAGGCACATTTCTTGATTCATTGTATTAGTAAACTCTCCATGTCTTCCATTTCTAATCGGATATGCCTTTATGATTGTATTTAGATAAAACATTTTTGTGTTAATAACTTAAGAACAGTCTATGCTTCAATATGGAAATATATTCTAGTGCGTATAAGTAATTAATTATCTATACAATACACTAATATGTTCTTCATTTGTCACTAGTTATTTAAGGGAAATGTGTGTCTTTATTTTTCGAAAACTGCCTTCATATGACCTTTCTTCTTAAAAGGTTACGGCGTGAGGCAAATATCTTGATTCATTGTTCCACTTTCAAGATGGTGAATTTTCCTTTACTGTCAAACACTGCACGTCTTCCATAAAACCGATAATACCAAGCATGTGTCAATAGATAGACCATCTGACATCACAGTAATATCTTTCAACACAATAAAAACAAATTATACCAAACTTGTTTCAATAGGTAGACAATGTAACATCATAGTACTATCTTACTTTACCATAAAAGTCAAATATACCAAACATGTTTCAATAGATCGACCCTCTAACATCATAGTACTATTTTACTAAACCATAAAAACAAGTTATACCAAACATGTTTTATAAGAGAGACCATTACTACACCATAAAACCATTGTACCAAGCAACTAACTATACCAAGCATGTTTCTATTCAAAGACCATCTAATATCATTGTACGTTTTTACTACATAATAAAAAAACAATTATACCAAGCATGTTTCAATAGATAGAACATCTAACATTATAGTACTATCTTACTACACAATAAAAACCAATTATACCAAGCATGTTTCAATAGATAGAACATCTAACATTATAGTACTATCTTACTACACAATAAAAACCAATTATACCTAGCATGTTTCTATAGATAGAACATCTAACATCATAGTAATATCTTACTATGCAATAAAAACCAATTATACCAAGCATGTTTCAATAGATAGAACATCTAACATTATAGTACTACCTTACTACACAATAAAAACCAATTATACCAAGCATCTTTCAATCGATAGACCATCTAACATCATAATACTATCTTACTACACAATAAAAACCAATTATACCAAACATGTTTCAATAGATAAAACATCTAACATTATAGTACTATCTTACTACACAATAAAAACCAATTATACCAAGCATGTTTCAATAGATAGAACATCTAACATCATAGTAATATCTTACTATGCAATAAAAACCAATTATACCAAGCATGTTTCAATAGATAGACCATCTAATATTATAGTACTATCTTACTACACAATAAAAACCAATTATACCAAGCATGTTTCAATAGATATAACATCTAACATTATAGTACTATCTTACTACACGATAAAAACCAATTATACCAAGCATGTTTCAATAGATAGACCATCTAACATTATAGTACTTTCTTACTATGCAATAAAAACCAATTATACCAAGCATGTTTCAATAGATAGAACATCTAACATTATAGTACTATCTTACCACACAATAAAAAACAATCATACCAAGCATGTTTCAGTAGATAGACCATCTAACATTATAGTACTATCTTACTACACAATACAAACCAATTATACCAAGCATGTTTCAATAGATAGACCATCTAACATTATAGTACTATCTTACTACACAATAAAAACCTATTATACCAAGCATGTTTCAATAGATAGAACATCTAACATTATAGTACTATCTCACTACACAATAAAAACCAATTATACCAAGCATCTTTCAATCGATAGACCATCTAACATCATAATACTATCTTACTATACAATAAAAACCAATTATACCAAACATGTTTCAATAGATAAAACATCTAACATTATAGTACTATCTTACTACACAATAAAAAACAATTATACCAAGCATGTTTCAATAGATAGAACATCTAACATTATAGTACTATCTTACTACACAATAAAAACCAATTATACCTAGCATGTTTCTATAGATAGACCATCTAACATTATAGTACTATCTTACTACACAATAAAAACCAATTATACCAAGCATGTTTCAATAGATAGAACATCTAACATCATAGTAATATCTTACTATGCAATAAAAACCAATTATACCAAGCATGTTTCAATAGATAGACCATCTAATATTATAGTACTATCTTACTACACAATAAAAACCAATTATACCAAGCATGTTTCAATAGATAGAACATCTTACATTATAGTACTATCTTACTATACGATAAAAACCAATTATACCAAGCATGTTTCAATAGATAGACCATCTAACATTATAGTACTATCTTACTATGCAATAAAAACCAATTATACCAAGCATATTTCAATAGATAGAACATCTAACATTATAGTACTATCTTACTACACAATAAAAACCAATCATACCAAGCATGTTTCAGTAGATAGACCGTCTAACATTACAGTACTATCTTACTACCAAACATGTGTGTGCGCATGCGTGAAGGAAACATCTACCTTGAAGAGCTCCGAGAAAAATTGCATCAAAAACAGATTTTGAAGTGTAACAAAACCACAAAACTCATCAGACCTTACATATTTATAATTTATATATATTTATTCGTTTGAAAATTCCAACGATGTTCTTTTAAACGTCAAAACACAGTGGGGTTGGTTGCCAGGTAATCGTAAACAAAACAAAAGATGGCGGCAATCTTGAAAATCGTAATCGTCTCTATATGTTTATCAGTCTTCAAAATTAATGAATTGAACTCTCAACATTCCTATCCATTTGTGAGATATTCCTTACGAACACAATGTTCAACACTTATGATCAGCTATGTCCTCAAACAAAACTCCAATTTAAACCATGGTATTGAAATGTTACCTAAATCACCGTCTTCTGCGTGGACAAACTTTACACTTATATGTATCCTACTTGCGGGAGATGTCCAATTGAACCCAGGCCCATCCATATATCCATGTGGATACTGTGAAGTGCCAGTTACTTGGGAACACAAACATGCAATATGTTGTGATGAGTGTAGCATTTGGTATCACTCAGACTGTCTGGAACTTAGTGCCTCTAAACTACGTAATATACAAAATATTAATGTGTCTTGGATATGCTGTAAATGTAGTACCCAAAATGTGGGGAGCTTCACATACCATTCTTATGAACTAGAAACATCAAATCAATTTAGCATACTCAGCTCAGTATCATCATTACTGTCCACAGACTCTATGACAACAATACCATCAATTGACTCTTCATTCAGTCCATCAGTATTTAGTAGTCCAAAACCAAGAATACTTAGTAGCACAACTGAAGAATCACCATCAAGAGCCTCAAAATCAAAATCAATCAGTGGCCTAGAACATAAACAACAAAACCTCAGAATCCTTATGATAAACTGTCAAAGCATCAGAAATAAACGAACAGAACTAAATGAAAGCGTCGAATACATAAAACCTGATGTCATCATAGGGTGCGAATCTTGGTTAGCAAACGAACACCGAACTGCAGAAATCTTTCCAAATGGGTACAACAAGAATGTTTTTCGCAAGGACAGAAATAAAAACGGGGGAGGTGTATTCATTGCAGTCCATGATAAATTCACTACTTCCGCAGTTGAAAACAGTGAAAACAATTGTGAACTACAATGGGCAGAAATACAAACAAAGACCAAATCAGTCATAATTGGTTCCTACTACCGTCCACCAAATGCAAGCATAGACGCACTGCATAACCTTAAAACATCAGTACTAAATGTGAGTGAAAACAGCAAAGATAAACCTATTATACTTGCAGGAGACTTTAATCTTCCGCATATTGACTGGAACAACAACACAGTCAAAACTGGAAAAGCACAAGTAAAACATCACCAAGAACTACTTGAATTTATTGAAGAGTTTGGTATGGAACAACTACAACTAAAACCAAGCCGAGAAAACAACATCCTTGACCTATTTCTCACAAACCATCCAAGTCTTGTAAAGTCATGTAACACACTACCTGGAATATCAGACCACAACATGATTGTTCTTGATACTGACCTAAAACCGCAGTATAATAAACCAAAACCAAGAGAAATATATGTTTATAAGAAAGCAAAATGGGAGGAGATCAAAGCTGACATTATAAAAGTTGGCGCTGACATCATCAATAGTAACACCTCTGTTGAAGATAAGTGGACCAACCTTAAAAACGGTATAGAAACAACACTCAACCTTAATGTACCAAGGAAAATAACAAATAAGAGACATAGTCTACCTTGGCTATCAAACAGCGTAAAAAAGAAAATTAGGAGAAAACACAAACTATTTCAGAAAGCTAAACACACAGGAAAGCCAGAAGACTGGGCAAAATTCAAACAACATAAAAGAGCTACACAAAAAGCTGTACGACAAGCTCACTGGCAGTATGTCAACACAATACTAGATGCAGCCTTGGCGGAAGGTAATAGTAAACCTTTTTGGCGATACATAAAGTCCAAACGTACTGACAATATAGGTGTAGCTGGAATTAAAAAAAATGGAATTTTACATCAGGACAGCAAATCCAAGGCAGAATTACTAAACGACCAATTTAAGTCGGTCTTCACCAAGGAAAACGCATCAGATCAACTACCACAGACCCATGAATCAAAATACCCAAGTATGAAAAACATCAACATCGAAGTACAAGGAGTAGAAAAACTATTGAGAAACTTAAACATCAGCAAAGCTAGTGGACCAGACGGCATCGCAAATAAAGTATTAAAACTGTGCTCAATTGAATTAGCACCAGTAATGAGTCACATATTCCAGCTTAGTCTAGACTCGGGTACTCTTCCATCTGACTGGAGAAACGCTAACATCAGTCCAATATTTAAAAAAGGAGATAGACATACAGCGGCAAATTACCGACCTGTATCACTTACCTGTGTTTGCTGCAAACTCCTTGAACACATAGTTTGCAGGCACATCCTGAAACACCTGGAAGCACACAATATACTTACCTCACTTCAACATGGTTTCCGTAGTGGCCATTCCTGCGAAAGTCAACTTCTAATTACTATGCATGACATCATGAAATCCTTTGATGCCAAGAAGCAAATTGATTTAACCATACTGGACTTTAGTAAGGCATTTGACACTGTGCCTCATCGAAAACTTCTACACAAATTAAAGAACTATGGAATTGATGGTAATACAAATGCATGGATTAAATCATTCCTAATGCAACGCCAACAGCGAGTTATCGTCGAAGGAGAATTTTCTTCATCTTGTTCCGTCGACTCAGGGGTGCCCCAAGGAACTGTCCTCGGTCCCCTTCTTTTTCTATGTCATATTAATGACTTGCCGCTATGTGTAAAATCACAAGTACGTCTGTTTGCCGACGACTGCCTCCTGTATAATACCATCGAGACACCACAGGACCAACTCCAAATACAGAAAGATCTAGATTCACTTGACAACTGGGCAAAGGACTGGGGTATGCGTTTTAATGCCAGTAAATGCTATGTCATGTCAATTCACCGTAGCAGGTCCCCGCTCACATACAGTTATACACTAAGTAACCACATATTAGAGCAGGTCAATGAAAATCCATACTTAGGTGTAATCATTAGCGATAATTTGAAATGGTCATCACACATAAACAAATTCTGCAACAAAGCCAATTCTACACTTGGATTCATCAGACGGAACCTTAAACACTGCAACAAACATTTTAAGGAAACTGCCTACATCTCGCTTGTTCGATCAGTCTTAGATTACTCAGGCACTGTATGGGACCCATACCTACAAAAAGACATAAATCGCATAGAGAACATACAAAGAAGAGCAGCTAGATTTGTTTTCAAAGACTATAGACGTACTAGTAGTGTCACCTCCATGATGAAAGACCTTGGTTGGAAACCTCTTGTGGAACGAAGACGAGAACAACGACTGGTACTACTGTATAAAATAGTGAACGACCTGGTAGCCATCCCCACTGAACATCACATAGAATTTAATACTAGACCATCCAGAACTTCTAACGTCAAACAAATAAAACTTTTATCAGCAAATACTGACATTTACAAACATTCTTTTTTTCCACAAACTATCATTGATTGGAACTTACTACCAAATGCTGCCGTGAACTGTAAAACTGTGGAAAGTTTTAAGGCAGTTATATCGCGCGACTAGACATCAGTGGCGCACACACATTTCCTGGATAAGTTTTACTCAGTATTTTGAGTTCATTTCCAGTACTATACAGATACAGATACAGATACTACACAATAAAAACCAATTATACCAAGCATGTTTCAATAGATAGACCATCTAATATTATAGTACTATCTTACTACACAATAAAAACCAATTATACCAAGCATGTTTTAATAGATAGAACGTCTAACATTATAGTACTATCTTACTACACAATAAAAACCAATTATACCAAGCATGTTTCAATAGATAGACCATCTAATATTATAGTACTATCTTACTACACAATAAAAACCAATTATACCAAGCATGCTTCAATAGATAGAACATCTAACATTATAGTACTATCTTACTACACAATAAAAACCAATTATACCAAGCATGTTTCAATAGATATAACATCAAACATTATAGTACTATCTTACTTCACAATAAAAACCAATCATACCAAGCATGTTTCAGTAGATAGACCATCTAACATTATAGTACTATCTTACTACACAATAAAAACCAATTATACCAAGCATGTTTCCATAGATAGACCATCTAACATTATAGTACTATCTTACTACACAATAAAAACCAATTATACCAAGCATGTTTCAATAAATAGGACATCTAACATTATAGTACTACCTTACTACACAATAAAAACCAATTATACCAAGCATCTTTCAATCGATAGACCATCTAACATCATAATACTCTCTTACTACACAATAAAAACCAATTATACCAAACATGTTTCAATAGATAAAACATCTAACATTATAGTACTATCTTACTACACAATAAAAACCAATTATACCAAGCATGTTTCAATAGATAGAACATCTAACATTATAGTACTATCTTACTACACAATAAAAACCAATCATACCTAGCATGTTTCTATAGATAGACCATCTAACATTATAGTACTATCTTACTACACAATAAAAACCAATTATACCAAGCATGTTTCAATAGATAGAACATCTAACATTATAGTACTATCTTACTACACAATAAAAACCAATTATACCAAGCATGTTTCAATAGATAGACCATCTAATATTATAGTACTATCTTACTACACAACTAGAGGCTCCAAAGAGCCTGTGTCGCTCACCTTGGTCTATGTGAATATTAAACAAAGGACGCATTTGAATTCATGACAAAATTGTGTTTTGGTGATGGTGATGTGTTTATATATCTTACTTTACTGAACATTATTGCTGCTTACAATCATTCTATCTATATTGAACTTGGCCTAAGAGCTTCAGTGGAAAATGTTAGTTAAAATTTACAAATTTTATGAAAATTGTTAAAAATTGACTATAAAGGGCAATTACTCCTTATGGGGTCAATTGACCATTTAGGTCATGTTGACTTATTTTTAGGTGTTACTTTGCTGTACATTGTTTCCCTTTACAGTTTATCTCTATCTATAATAATATTCAAGATAATAACAAAAAACAGAAAAATTTCCTTAAAATGACTAATTCAGGGGCAGCAACCTAACAGCAGTTTGTCCAATCCATCTGAAAATTTCATGGCAAATAGATCTTGACCTGATTAACAATTTTACTCCCTGTTAGATTTGCTCTAAATGCTTTGGTTTTTGAGTTATAAGCAAAAAACTGCATTTTACCCCTATGTTCTATTTTTAGTCATGGCGGCCATCTTTGTTTGTTGGCCGGGTCACGCCACACAATTTTTAAACTAGATACCCCAATGATGATTGCGGCCAAGTTTGTTTAAATTTGGCCTGGTAGTTTCAGAGGAGAAGATTTTTGTAAAAGATTACCAAGATTTACGAAAAATGGTTAAAAATTGACTATAAAGGACAATAACTCCTAAAGTGGTCAACTGACCATTTTGATTATGTTGACTTATTTGTAGATTTTACTTTGCTGAACATTATTGCTGTTTACAGTTTATCTCTATCTATAATAATATTCAAGATAATAACAAAAAACAGCAAATTTTCCCTAAAATTACCAATTCAGGGGCAGCAACCCAACAACAGGTTGTCCGATTCATCTGAAAATTTCAGGGCAGTTAGATCTTGACCTGATGAACATTTTTACCCCATGTCAGATTTGCTCTAAATGCTTTGGTTTTTGAGTTATAAGCAAAAAACTGCATTTTACCCCTATGTTCTATTTTTAGCCGTGGCGGCCATCTTGGTTGGTTGGCGGGGTCACCGGACACAATTTTTAAACTAGACACCCCAATGATGATTATGGCCAAGTTTGGATTAATTTGGCCCAGCAGTTTCAGAGGAGAAGATTTTTGTAAAAGATTACCAAGATTTACGAAAAATGGTTAAAAATTGACTATAAAGGACAATAACTCCTAAAGTGGTCAACTGACCATTTTGATTATGTTGACTTATTTGTAGATTTTACTTTGCTGAACATTATTGCTGTTTACAGTTTATCTCTATCTATAATAATATTCAAGATAATAACAAAAAACAGCAAATTTTCCCTAAAATTACCAATTCAGGGGCAGCAACCCAACAACAGGTTGTCCGATTCATCTGAAAATTTCAGGGCAGTTAGATCTTGACCTGATGAACATTTTTACCCCATGTCAGATTTGCTCTAAATGCTTTGGTTTTTGAGTTATAAGCCAAAAACTGCATTTTACCCCTATGTTCTATTTTTAGCCGTGGCGGCCATCTTGGTTGGTTGGCGGGGTCACCGGACACAATTTTTAAACTAGACACCCCAATGATGATTATGGCCAAGTTTGGATTAATTTGGCCCAGCAGTTTCAGAGGAGAAGATTTTTGTAAAAGTTAACGACGACGGACGCAGGACGACGGACGACGACGGACGCCGACGGACGACGACGGACGACGCCGGACGCCGGACGCCAAGTGATGAGAAAAGCTCACTTGGCCCTTCGGGCCAGGTGAGCTAATAAAAACCAATTATACCAAGCATGTTTCAATAGATAGAACATCTAACATTATAGTACTATCTTACTACACAATAAAAACCAATTATACCAAGCATGTTTCAATAGATAGAACATCTAACATTATAGTACTATCTTACTACACAATAAAAACCAATCATAACAAGCATGTTTCAGTAGATAGACTATCTAACATTATAGTACTATCTTACTACACAATAAAAACTAATTATACCACACATGTTTCAATAGGTAGACCATCTAACATCATAGTACTATCTTACTATGCAATAAAAACCGAAAATTCGAGGTAGGCCACTGATGTTGGAAGTTAAACTTGATGACAGAGTTAAAATGTTTGTGAAAAATTTAAGTGCTGCTGGTAGTGTTGTCAATTCGACTTTAGTTGTTGCTAGCGCCTGTGGTATAGTTAGAGCTGAAAACCGTGCTTTACTTGTTGAAAACGGAGGACATTTAGATGTTAGTCGCGAATATGCAAGATCACTTATGAGTAGAACAAAATTAGTCAAAAGGAAAGGGACAAAAACGGCGAGAAAGTTACCGGTTGATTTTGAAAACTTAAAGGCGGAATATTTGAAGAAAATTACAAAATGTGTTGACGAGTATAACATTCCACA
Source organism: Mytilus trossulus (assembly GCF_036588685.1). Taxonomy (NCBI): domain Eukaryota; kingdom Metazoa; phylum Mollusca; class Bivalvia; order Mytilida; family Mytilidae; genus Mytilus; species Mytilus trossulus. The sequence continues at coordinate 7,188,421 of NC_086377.1, forward strand.
TGAACTGGTTATAAACTTTGACCAGACAGGTCTTAAAATGGTTCTTACAAGTGAATGGACATTAGAAGAAAAGGGATCAAAAGATTGTAGTATCGTTGCGTTAGATGATAAAAGAGAAATAACGGGTGTGGTAGGAATTTCCCTGACAGGTGCATTACTTCCGTTTCAAATAATTTACAAGGGTACAACTGATAGATGTCATCCTTCATACACATTTCCTAAAGACTGGAACGTAACGCATTCTGAGAATCACTGGTCTACAAGTGTTACGATGATAGAATACGCGAAATCCGTATTGATACATTACTTTGACAAAGTTTGTAAAGAAATTAAACGTTCTGGGAGAAGCAAGGCACATGCATTAGCCATATTCGATGTCTTTACGGCACATCAAGACAAGGACTTTCTTGCACTGCTTCACAAAAACCGTATTCGTACAGTGTTTGTTCCCTCAAGTACAACAGAAGAGCTTCAACCCTGTGACCGTACCATTAACAGGAAATTAAAGTACATTATCAAGCAGACATTCAAATGTCAAATAAGAAATAGTCTGACCTCTGACCTCATTGAGAAGTGTTTCAAAAAAAAAATTGGTCACTGATTGTAAATTGTATATCAAAATCATCAATTTTACTGTTTAAAGCATCTCTGCAATAACCTAGCACTGCACTGTGCTAACAATTGTTTTTTTTAATAAATTTTACATATTCAGTATCTTGAAGGAGACTTATAAACTCATTCATTTTCAAAGTCGAAATTACTGGTGAATGGTCTGATCTGTAGCTATTGTCAATGTTTATATCTCATATGTCATCTACAAGGCTTTCAGATATCAAAAAAAATCTAACTGTGATTGTTTAAATGGATTTTTTTCTCCATGTAAATCTTTTAAGATCGGAGTATCTCTCTCTAAAATTGTATCCCTTGATTTTGGATTATTTATATGTTTACAGTTATGGGTATCTATGTCAAAATTCTTGACAATATTAAAGTTCCCACAAATCAGACACATGTGATTATAAAAAAGTCTATGATTTGTGTTAGTTTGTCATAGAACCAAGGATTATCAGTATTGGGCCCATACACATTTATCAGAGTAAATCTCTTGTCTTCAATATTTATATCCAATCCCAACCAATTGCCATCCTCATTTTTTTCAAAATTATTTTTAAACAGGATTGCAACTCCTCGTGAAAACAAATTTTAAAAGCTCATAAATCCCATTTGAATAAATGGATGGACGGACGGACAGTTGAATGGACTCACAGACCAGAAAAACGAATGTCCCTCTACTATCGTAGTTGGGGCATAAAAATAGCAGGGCAATTTGATATGTGCTTTTATATAACTATCTGAAAAAACCATAAATTTGATTGCATATTTGGTCTCATCAGTCAGGGAATGCATCAAATTTACAATTTGTGAGGAACATAACATACTAATCTGACTTTTCCCTGAGACCTTCCTGGTTCTATATGCTTGTAAATGTTTTTATATACAGCACTTCTATAAATCAGCATAGATTTTTTTTAAAAGAAAATAACAAGCCAAAGATCGTGTTTTAATCTAAACAGCATATTCAAAATTTATAGTGATATTACATTGTAGAAAATAATCCACAACATTATTACATGTTTTATCTTTCTTAATCAGGGTCCAAAAACGTAATTTTGAACTGAACCAGAAAAGTTTCGACCTGCCAGATAGTTTTAATTGCATGCCATGCAAAATACCACACAAACTGCTGTAATGATCAGTCAATGAGTACTAGAACTAAATTGTACAAACAATAATTACATTAAAAAACTTGATTTTAAGCACTAATGAAATATATTATGATAGCATTTGTTAAAAATGCTTAACTTTTAGTATAACTGATTCAACACAAACTTATAAGCCTAGTATGTTTGATGAATTATTTTGATCTCAATCATCTCTTGTTATCTTGATTGTAAAAAAGCAGAACACTATCTAAATCTTACAGTAAATAAATATATAACTTTAAGACGGGAATGCAATTCAAATATAATCTATAATTCATCATTTATCAGATGACTATGATTAATTCTTCAAAATTATTTTTAAACAGGATAGCAACTCCTCTTAAAAAACAAGTTTTTAAAGCTCATGAATCCCATTTGAGAAAACGGACGGACGGACGGATAAATGGACACACAGACCAGAAAACTTCATCTCCCTCTCCTATCGTAGGTGGGGCATAAAAATAGCAGGGCAATTTAATTGTGCTTTTATATAACTATCTGAAAAAACCATAAATGTGATTGCATATTTGGTCTCATCAGTCAGGGAATGCATCAAATTTACAATTTGTGAGGAACATAACATACTAATCTGACTTTTCCCTGAGACCTTCCTGGTTCTATATGCTTGTAAATGTTTTTATATACAGCACTTCCAAAAAATCAGCATATATTTTTTTTAAAAGAAAATAACAAGCCAAAGATCGTGTTTTAATCTAAACAGCATATTCAAAATTTATAGTGATATTACATTGTAGAAAATAATCCACAACATTATTACATGTTTTATCTTTCTTAATCAGGGTCCCAAAACGTAATTTTGAACTGAACCAGAAAAGTTACGACCTGCCAGATAGTTTTAATTGCAAGCCATGCAAAATACCACACAAACTGCTGTAATGATCAGTCAATGAGTACTAGAACTAAATTGTACAAACAATAATTACATTAAAAAACTTGATTTTAAGCACTAATGAAATATATTATGATAGCATTTGTTAAAAATGCTTATCTTTTAGTATAACTGATTCAACACAAACTTATAAGCCTAGTATGTTTGATGAATTATTTTGATCTCAATTATCTTTTGTTATCTTGATTGTAAAAAAGCAGAACACTATCTAAATCTTAAAGTAAATAAATATATAACTTTAAGACGGGAATGCAATTCAAATATAATCTATAATTCATCATTTATCAGATGACTATGATTAATTCTTCAAAATTATTTTTAAACAGGATAGCAACTCCTCTTAAAAAACAAGTTTTTAAAGCTCATGAATCCCATTTGAGAAAACGGACGGACGGACGGATAAATGGACACACAGACCAGAAAACTTCATCTCCCTCTCCTATCGTAGGTGGGGCATAAAAATAGCAGGGCAATTTGATATGTGCTTTTATATAACTATCTGAAAAAACCATAAATTTGATTGCATATTTGGTCTCATCAGTCAGGGAATGCATCAAATTTACAATTTGTGAGGAACATAACATACTAATCTGACTTTTCCCTGAGACCTTCCTGGTTCTATATGCTTGTAAATGTTTTTATATACAGCACTTCTAAAAAATCAGCATAGATTTTTTTAAAAAGAAAATAACAATCCAAAGATCGTGTTTTAATCTTAACAGCATATTCAAAATTTATAGTGATATTACATTGTAGAAAATAATCCACAACATTATTACATGTTTTATCTTTCTTAATCAGGGTCCAAAAACGTAATTTTGAACTGAACCAGAAAAGTTTCGACCTGCCAGATAGTTTTAATTGCATGCCATGCAAAATACCACACAAACTGCTGTAATGATCAGTCAATGAGTACTAGAACTAAATTGAACAAACAATAATTACATTAAAAAACTTGATTTTAAGCACTAATGAAATATATTATGATAGCATTTGTTAAAAATGCTTAACTTTTAGTATAACTGATTCAACACAAACTTATAAGCCTAGTATGTTTGATGAATTATTTTGATCTCAATTATCTCTTGTTATCTTGATTGTAAAAAAGCAGAACACTATCTAAATCTTAAAGTAAATAAATATATAACTTTAAGACGGGAATGCAATTCAAATATAATCTATAATTCATCATTTATCAGATGACTATGATTAATTCTTCAAAATTATTTTTAAACAGGATAGCAACTCCACTTAAAAAACAAGTTTTTAAAGCTCATGAATCCCATTTGAGAAAACGGGCGGACGGACGGATAAATGGACACACAGACCAGAAAACTTCATCTCCCTCTCCTATCGTAGGTGGGGCATAAAAATAGCAGGGCAATTTGATATGTGCTTTTATATAACTATCTGAAAAAACCATAAATTTGATTGCATAGTTGGTCTCATCAGTCAGGGAATGCATCAAATTTACAATTTTTGCCCTGAGACCTTCCTGGTTCTATATGCTTGTAAATGTTTTTATATACAGCACTTCTAAAAATTCAGCATAGATTTTTTTTTAAAAGAAAATAACAAGCCAAAGATCGTGTTTTAATCTAAACAGCATATTCAAAATTTATAGTGATATTACATTGTAGAAAATAATCCACAACATTATTACATGTTTTATCTTTCTTAATCAGGGTCCAAAAACGTAATTTTGAACTGAACCAGAAAAGTTTCGACCTGCCAGATAGTTTTAATTGCATGCCATGCAAAATACCACACAAACTGCTGTAATGATCAGTCAATGAGTACTAGAACTAAATTGTACAAACAATAATTACATTAAAAAACTTGATTTTAAGCACTAATGAAATATATTATGATAGCATTTGTTAAAAATGCTTTACTTTTAGTATAACTGATTCAACACAAACTTATAAGCCTAGTATGTTTGATGAATTATTTTGATCTCAATCATCTCTTGTTATCTTGATTGTAAAAAAAGCAGAACACTATCTAAATCTTACAGTAAATAAATATATAACTTTAAGACGGGAATGCAATTCAAATATAATCTATAATTCATCATTTATCAGATGAATATGATTAATTCTTCAAAATTATTTTTAAACAGGATAGCAACTCCTCTTAAAAAACAAGTTTTTAAAGCTCATGAATCCCATTTGAGAAAACGGACGGACGGACGGATAAATGGACACACAGACCAGAAAACTTCATCTCCCTCTCCTATCGTAGGTGGGGCATAAAAATAGCAGGGCAATTTGATATGTGCTTTTATATAACTATCTGAAAAAAACATAAATTTGATTGCATATTTGGTCTTATCAGTCAGGGTATGCATCAAATTTACAATTTTTGCCCTGAGACCTTCCTGGTTCTATATGCTTGTAAATGTTTTTATATACAGCACTTCTAAAAAATCAGCATAGATTTTTTTTTAAAGAAAATAACAAGCCAAAGATCGTGTTTTAATCTAAACAGCATCTTCAAAATTTATAGTGATATTACATTGTAGAAAATAATCCACAACATTATTACATGTTTTATCTTTCTTAATCAGGGTCCAAAAACGTAATTTTGAACTGAACCAGAAAAGTTTCGACCTGCCAGATAGTTTTAATTGCATGCCATGCAAAATAGCTAACAAACTGCTGTAATGATCAGTCAATGAGTACTAGAAATAAACTGTACAAACAATAATTACATTAAAAAACTTGATTTTAAGCACTAATGAAATATATTATGATAGCATTTGTTAAAAATGCTTAACTTTCAGTATAACTGATTCAACACAAACTTATAAGTCTAGTATGTTTGATGAACTATTTTGATCTCAACACTATCTAAATCTTTTAGTAAATAAATATGCAAACTTTTAGACTGGAATGCAATTCAAATATAATCTATAATTCATCATTTATCAGCTTTCTATGACTTATTCTATTAATAGTAAAAACTTAATTTAGATGATTTGCATTGTTGGATTGAATTTAATAACTCTAAGTTTCAAAAGTGGTGTAGTACTCTTTGAAAACAGAGACAGACATTCGCCTCTGATGCAAGCCTTCAGTGATTAATATAAGATTTAAGACAACTATGCCAAAAAAACAGAAAAACAGACTTTAAATTCGTGCTACAGAAAGGAGGAACTCATGACTTGGCAAAAGAGAAATGAATTTTGCAAAATAATCTGAAATCCAATCATCAATACACAGAGCAAATGCAGAGAAAGAAAAACATGTACAGTATAATATTTTTTTGTTTTTTTGTTTGCTGCATGGTGGATTGTACCACAGGATTGTGTACGATCTTGCATGCTAGACATTATTGTAGAGGATCGCAGAGCAAATATGACCCTAGGAATGCAGTGTGTAGTGCCATCGTCGCATGGACATCTCTTTGCATTCATCAACCTTGTCCTTGCTATGGTAAATAGTACCACTACCTTGTTGTAAGATCTTGGAATATCTAAGGCTATGGAAGCAGACCCAAAAAGAAAAGACAGTAAGACAGAGATTGTCAGCCATCGTAGGAATAGTTTATGGGAAGTAAAACACAGACAGTAAAATCTAATTTAACAGATAGGTTTCATGCATGGCTTATTGCTAGGCAAATCTAACAGAAGCTGAATACGGACACAACACAAAATACAACACTAAATTGTGTGAATGAGGACATACTTAGTACGTCATACAGATGACCTTTCTTTTTGTTTTTGCTTAAAAAGGTACTGAATTTGAAAGAGCTTTTCAAGGCAAAACCCTCAGTTCAAGGGAAGGATCAAGCAATGTGAATGTTGAAATCATCTCCTCCAAATCATGGCAATTTGTAAGCAGCTTTTCTTTGCCAACAGATATACATAAGCTGCGAATTGACAAGCTTAAGATCTAGTGTTACACTAGACACTATGCAAACGGATGAATACTAGAATGAAGGAGAAAGCTTAAATGGTAAGATGTAGTTTGCTTTGTAGGTGAACAGGAAGACTAGCGTGTAAGTCTTTCTGCCAGTACATAGCCTCTTACACTATTCAAGACCTCTATAATGCTCCCCGCAACAGCATATTGTAACTACGATCTTGCATCCTAGGCATTATTGTAGAGGACCAGAGAGCAACTAGGACCATAGAGAGGCAGTGTGTAGGACCATCGTCGCATGGACACCTCATACAGATGACCTTTCTTTTTGTTTTTGATTGAAAAGGTACTGAATTTAAAAGAGCTTTTCAAGGTAAATTTTGAGTTCAATGTAAGGATCAGCAATACGAAAGTTTGAATCATCTCCTCCAAATCATGGCAATGATTTGTGCTTAATTTGTAAGCAGCTTTTCTTTGCCAACAGTGTAGAGAAGATATACATAAGCTGTGAATTGACAAGCTTAAGATCTAGTGTACAATATACACTATGCAAACGGATGAATACTAGAATGAAGGAGAAAGCTTAAATGGTAAGATGAAGAAACATCATATGTAATTTGTGTGGAAATATGTTTTAAACGACTTCATTCCTGAAAAACCACCAGAGGACACACACTGAAGAAAACCTCTATAATCGTGATATTTGTAACACAGCTTTCTCACAGTCACCATTTCTGAACACCCACAAGCAAATAAAGCAATCCAACCAAAAGCAATATGATTGTTATATATGTGGGAAAAGATTTGCAATAAATATATATGTTAGTGACAATAAGTGAAATTAGCCATTTAAAGCTTGAATCCTAGACAATAAGCTAACGCCTAGGCATTAAGTTATTGCCTGAATTTTTAGACATTAAGCTTATTTCCTGAGATCTGATGATGATTATTCATCGTGTTGCTAAACATAGTTTTATAAACTACAAACAATATTATTTCACAGATATCAGAAAGTCACAAAATTGATAGGAATAAAATCACAAATAATTAGTTTACAATTGTTAGAAGATGTAACTTTGAATAGAAATTTTGAAGATCCCAAAAAGTCCCAGATCTGTCCGATAATAGTATCGATTCAGATTTGTAAAAATCAATAGAAGGCATGTGCAGCAATCTGACAAAGGCTGGGATTTGTATTGCTCAATTTAATTTTAGTGATCTGTGTAGAATGCAATTAAATGGTACGAAAAGACTAGATACAAGACTGATAAAACCTAAAGTTATAACAATATCTCTTGAGATTATGGCACAAAGACTTCAATATCTTGCCAAAGCGAAATATATCAATACAGAAAATATAAAATAGATTTTAATACCACATTTCATTAACAATATGTTAATAGTTACAACACAAATTTATAAGACTTAATTCATTAAACCTAAATGTTAAAAAAAAATATATAAGACAGTCATTGTAGTTATTGGACTTAGAATTGTTAATATTTTGTACCTTCATTTTAATATATATTATAAGCTTATACATAGTATCTGGTAGGTTGATAATACCAACAATTTCATCTAAAGAAATTTCATAACTATTTTTTAAGACTATATAAAAAATTAGTCATGCATGCCACCTGGAAATATATTGTTATCAAAAGCATGGTATTTTTGTTTATTTTTTCTTAGCATGCAACAATACATAATTTGTCAATATTTTTTTGTTAATCAAGGCAGATCAAAATAATTAAGAGGCACAAGAAACCAAATGAAAATTCAATCCATCTGACTGCTTAGAAGGAGTTGTGCTTACAAGAAAATGGACAAACAGACAGATGGACAGGGTGATTCCTATATTCCCCTCTAATACTTTGTTTGTGATGGGTATAATAAGATTAATGTTAAAGTCATATCAAATATATATATAGCAGATATTTCATTAAAACCTTGAGTCATTTTGAAAGCCAAAGGATCCAAAATTAAACTTTTATATGATTTCAACAACATCTGAATTCTCAGGGCATTTTGTGTGAAACTTAAAGACTTACAACATAAATTCAATGATTAGTTTACCTACTTACAAAATTTTGATATTTTAAATAAGATGAAAAATGTCATTGACAGTAAAATCTGATCTGACTTATTTAACAATCTGTATTAATACATTGAGTTTTGATTTATAAATTAACCATTATTTTTCTACAATTCATAAAAAAGTTGGATATAAGGATTGACCACTAGTAAATCAGAGGCGTCCTTCATACCTATTTACAAAATTTTGATATTTAAATAAGATGGCAATCGCCATTGACTTTAAAATATAATATGACCCATTTACCATTTTACAATTAATATTGAAACATTGAGTTTTGATTTTATACATTTACAATTATTTTTTTCTACAATCCATAAGAAAGATAGATATAAGGATTAACTAAATTTTTTTACATTATTTGTTCATTAAGATGTTGAGGAACCAAAGTCCAAGAAAAGGAGGAGAGCACCAGATAACAGCTGTAATAGAAAAGCTGATTAAATAGAACTGAAGATGACGAAGGAGAACTTACTAAGGTAATAAAATTAAAACAATGATCACAAAAAAATGTCTACTTTAAAAAATTGACCAAACACCATGTACATAAAATTACTGTATATGTTATAACATAATTTTGTCATTTGTTTGTTTATTTTGATCAAAACCGGTTTGAAACAAATCAAAAGTAAATTTTAAGATCTGACTAAATATCCATATAAGGAATTGTCTAAAATAAAAGTATGAAAATTACAAAGTCATTTAAAGACAAGCATTTCTCTATCATACACCAAAATGACAGAAACCAGCAGTGTTTGGCGTAAGTCCTGAACCAGAAAAATTGAAAATAAAACAGACAATCATATGAATTGCTGCAAAAGACTGGACACAATTTCATACGGTACTTGTTCTATGAATGAATAAGCAAAACAATTAGTCAATTAATCTATCCAACAACAAAAGCTTCAAAAGAGAGCAACATTGCGTGGACTTAATATACCTTTCATAAAAAGGGAGATAAGCAATGAAAGTTAAAATGCCAAAAAGACCATTAACAAAGCTCAATTATTAAAGAAAATATCATTTATATTGCTAAAAGAACATATATGCTTATATATCTTCCTAAAGGCCAATTGGTGAATGGTAGTTTTCTGACAAGAGCTATGTTTAAACAATATTCTAATTTCTGCATTGTAAGGGGGGGGGGGGGGGGGGGGAAAGCCTAGATCATCTTGAGATAATAAAACCAAAATCAAACAGAAATATATTTTACATTCCGTGATTAATTCAGTTTCATTGATATAGAATCTATATTTTTATTTAACATATGTTTGTAACTTCCCTTGTAAATACAAGTTATTGAAGTCACAAAATATAAGTTTAACAAGGTTAATTTTTTAGTCATTAGCATATAGCACTTAGCTATTATCCAGTGTTGTCAGTGAGAGAAACTCACGATACACACATTCATTTACGTTAAGTTAAAATTATTAACAATTGAGCAAATACTTCAGTTTTAGTCAGGAAACTATATTTGTGGCCGATAATGTTGAACAGCAGCAAGACCGCCAAAATTTATGGTCATATAAAAATAGGGTTTCAAATTTTTTGTTTGTACTATTTTAACAATAATCCTTAAAGCTAATTAAAACAAAACTTGCATTTTACGCCAACGTTTAAGCGTCAATTATAGTACCTTTAAACAAAATTTTATATAAGCTGTGGTAAACCTTTAATCATATATATTATAAGCTATGGTAAAGCAGTAAAATACTTAGCATTTTCTGAGACTCTTCAGCTGCAGGGCTTTACAATGGTGAAATATTGACTAAAATATCTGCTGCAGGTCACAACTAAAAGTGTAGGAAAAATAAACTGCAATGAAAAAAAGTTGATGAATTATGAATCATTAAAAATATGATTTTGACTTAAACAAAATTATTACTCTAGTACAGGAGCCTGTAATTCAGTGGCTGTCTTTTGTTTATGTATTACATATTTGTTTTCTTGTCACTTTCTGTACATTAATTAGGCAGTTAGTTTTATTGTTTGAATTGTTTTACATTGTCATGTCTTGGCCTTTTATAGCTGGCTAGGCAGTGTGGGATTTGCTCATTGGTAAAGGCTGTACAGTGTTAATTTATGTGCCAATTGGTCTGCTGTGGAGCCTTGTCTCATTGGCAATCATACCACATCTTTGGTGTATAAGATCTTCAGAAAAAATGAAACATTTATTTTTCATTACAAGTTTTATTTATTACCTTAAGTAGTTGTTACTTATCATATGGCACAAACATCATTCCTAAAAGTCAATTATTGTTGGCTTCAGCTGAAATTTAAAATGTAGATATCATTAAAAAAGCTCCAAATTATCTCCCTTTGGTGCAAAAATGCCAAAATTGAATTATCTTTTTTAACTCATCGCTGACCTTTATTTTTTATTGTTTGTTTTCGAATATGCTGTACATAAACTTAATAATTGTAAAATTTAAGAGATTTCTGTAATTTACTTCTTTTTTTTATTTCGATATTACCACTATTTCTCCTATTAGTTCAACAGAAAAAAAGGACATTTACAAAAATGTATGCTTCTTTCGAAGGGAGATTGTGAGTGTAAATGAATGGTGACCCCATTTTTTTTATTTCATTTGTCTATTAAGTATAAGACAAAGTTCATTTTAAAGAAAAATATATCCAAATCCTATATTAGATAAACAAAAATAGATTTAGACCCATGAGCCCCCTTAATAGCTCAGAAACCACAAAACCTAGGAAAAATCTGATTAATTAAGAACGTTAAATAAACAGCTGCCCCGTAAGCATATGATACATCTGTCTCATTTTCAAAGAATAACGTTTGATTACTTCTCAATGTCAATTGATGAAAATCAAAAAGGAGCGTTAATCAATAGAATAATCAATTCAACCAAGTTTAATGAGAACTGCTTAAGGCATTTTTGAGATGTTGTTCCTAAACTGGAAAATAACCCTTTTTTAATTGAATAAAACCCCACAACTCGGATACTTTAAATTAAAACTGTCTGTTGGTTGAGAAATCAGTAGTCTGATTAAATACACACCTGTTTTTCTGTTGGTGGAGGGATGATGATGCTGATTAATAACACACCAGGTTGTTTGTTGGTTGATAGTACCAATTCAGTACACACTATGCTGTTTGAGGATGCTAATTCAGTACATACTATGCTGTTTGTTGGTTGAGAGATGATGATGCTAATTCAGTATATGCCAGACTGTTGTTTGTTGAGAGATGATCATGCTAATTCAGTATATGCCAGACTGTTGTTTGTTGAGAGATGATGATGCTAATTTAGTATATGCCAGACTGTTGTTTGTTGAGAGATGATGATGGTTATTCAGAATATGCCAGAGTTTTTGTTGGTTGAGAGATGCTGATGCTTATTCAGTATATTCCAGACTGTTGTTTGTTGAGAGATAATGATGATAATTCAGTATATGCTAGTCTGTTGGTTGGTAGAGAGATGATGATTATAATTCAGGATATGCCATACTGTTTGTTCCTTGATATATGATGATGCTTATTCAGGATATGCTAGACTGTTGGTTGGTTGAGAGATGATGATGGTAATTCAGGATATGCCATACTGTTTGTTCCTTAATATATGATGATGCTTATCAGTATATTCTAAACTGTTTGTTGGTAGAGAGATGGTGATGCTGATTCAGTTAATGCCAGACTGTTGGTTTAGAGATGAGGATTGTAGTGCAGTCAAACTAGGATGTTCGTTGGTTGAGAGATGATATTCCTTATTCAGTATATGCCAGACTGTTTGTTGGTAGAGAGATTACAATGCTCATTCAGTATATATGCCAGACTGTTTGCTGGTAGAAAGATGATTATGCTAGTTCAATATATGCAAGACGTTTGTTGGCTGAGATATGATGATGCTTATTCAGAATATGCCAGACAGTTTGTTGGTTGAGAGATGATGATGCTAATTCAATATACGCCAGACTGTTTGTTGGTAGAGAGATGGTTATTCAGTACACACTAGGCTCATGATTGGGTGAAAGAAGATGATGCTTATTCAGTGTATGCCAGACTGTTTGTTGGTAAAGAGGTGATGATGCTTATTCAATATATGCCAGACTGTTTGTTGGTTATGAGATGAGGATAATAATTCAGTATAAGCCAGCAGGTTGGTTGAGAGATGTTGTGCCAATTCAGTTTACAGAAGACTGTCTGTTGAAGGGGATATGATGATGCTGATTCAATTTACATAAGACTGGCTGTTGGTGGAGAGATGATGATGCCGATTCAGTTTACATAAGACTGACTGTTGGTGGAGAGATGTTGATGCTGATTCAGTTTACATAAGACTGGATGTTAGTAGAAATATGTTGATGCCAATTCAGTTAACATAAGACTGGCTGTTGGTGGATAGATGATGATGCCGATTCAGTTTACATAAGACTGGCTGTTGGTGGATAGATGAGAATGCCGATTCAGTTTACATAAGACTGGCTGTTGGTGGAGAGATGATGATGCCGATTCAGTTTACATAAGACTGGCTGTTGGTGGAGAGATGATGATGCTGATTCAGTTTACATAAGACTGGCTGTTGGTGGAGAGATGTTGATGATGATTCAGTTTACATAAGACTGGCTGTTGGTGGATAGATGAGAATGCCGATTCAGTTAACATAAGACTGGCTGTTGGTGGAGAGATGTTGATGATGATTCAGTTTACATAAGACTGGCTGTTGGTGGATAGATGTTGATGTCGATTCAGTTTACATAAGACTGGCTGTTGGTGGAGAGATGATGATGCCGATTCAGTTAACATAAGACTTGCTGTTGGTTGACAGATGATGATGCAGATTCAGTTTACATAAGAGTGGCTGTTGGTGAATAGATGAGGATGCCCATTCAGTTTACATTAAGACTGGCTGTTGGTGAATAGATGATGATGCCGATTCAGTTTACACAAGACTGGCTGTTGGTAGAGAGATGATGATGCCGATTCAGTTTACATAAGACTGACTGTTGGTGGATAGATGATGATGCTGATTCAGTTAACATGAGACTGACTGTTGGTGGAGAGATGTTGATGTCGATTCAGTTTACATGAGACTGACTGTTGGTGGAGAGATGTTGATGCTGATTCAGTTTACATAAGACTGACTGTTGGTGGAGAGATGTTGATGCTGATTCAGTTTACATAAGACTGACTGTTGGTGGAGAGATGTTGATGATGATTCATTTTACATAAGACTGGCTGTTGGTGAGGAGATGAGAAAGCTGATTCAGTTAACATGAGACCTGACTGTTGGTGGAGAGATGTTGATGTCGATTCAGTTTACATGAGACTGGCTGTTGGTGGAGAGATGTTGATGTCGATTCAGTTTACATGAGACTGACTGTTGGTGGATAGATGATGATGCTGATTCAGTTTACATGAGACTGACTGTTGGTAGAGAGATGATGATGCCGATTCAGTTTACATGAGACTGGCTGTTGGTGGAGAGATGTTGATGCCAATTCAGTTTACATAAGACTGGCTGTTGGTAGAGAGATGATGATGCTGATTCAGTTTACATGAGACTGGCTGTTGGTAGAGAGATGTTGATGCCGATTCAGTTTACATAAGACTGGCTGTTGGTGGAGAGATGTTGATGTCCATTCAGTTTACATAAGACTGACTGTTGGTAGAGAGATGATGATGCTGATTCAGTTTACATGAGACTGGCTGTTGTTCGAGAGATGTTGATGATGATTCAGTTTACATAACACTGGCTGTTGGTGGATAGATGTTGATGTCGATTCAGTTTACATGAGACTGACTGTTGGTAGAGAGATGAGGATGCTGTTTCAGTTTACATAAGACTGACTGTTGGTAGAGAGATGTTGATGCCAATTCAGTTGACATAAGACTGGCTGTTGGTGGATAGATGATAATGCTGATTCAGTTTACATAAGACTGGCTGTTGGTGGAGAGATGATGATGCCGATTCAGTTTACATAAGACTGGCTGTTGGTGGAGAGATGTTGATGCTGATTCAGTTTACATAAGACTGGCTGTTGGTGGAGAGATGTTGATGCTGATTCAGTTAACATAAGACTGACTGTTGGTGGAGAGATGTTGATGATGATTCAGTTTACATAAGACTGGCTGTTGGTGGATAGATGATGATGATGATTCAGTTTACATAAGACTGGCTGTTGGTGAGGAGATGAGAATGCTGATTCAGTTTACATAAGACTGGCTGTTGGTGGAGAGATGTTGATGCCGATTTAGTTTACATAAGACTGGCTGTTGGTGAGGAGATGAGAATGCCGATTCAGTTTACATAAGACTGGCTGTTGGTGGATAGATGATGATGCTGATTCAGTTTACATAAGACTGGCTGTTGGTGGATAGATGATGATGCTGATTCAGTTTACATAAGACTGGCTGTTGGTGGAGAGATGTTGATGCCGATTCAGTTTCCATAAGACTGACTGTTGGTGGAGAGATGTTGATGAGGATTCAGTTTACATGAGACTGGCTGTTGGTGAGGAGATGAGAATGCTGATTCAGTTTACATAAGACTTACTGTTGGAGGAGAGATGTTAATGCCGATTCAGTTAACATAAGACTGGCTGTTGGTGGAGAGATGTTGATGATGATTCAGTTTACATAAGACTGGCTGTTGTTGGAGAGATGTTGATGTCGATTCAGTTTACATAAGACTGGCTGTTGGTGGAGAGATGTTGATGATGATTCAGTTTACATAAGACTGACTGTTGGTGGATAGATGATGATGCTGATTCAGTTAACATGAGACTGACTGTTGGTGGAGAGATGTTGATGTCGATTCAGTTTACATGAGACTGACTGTTGGTGGAGAGATGTTGATGCTGATTCAGTTTACATAAGACTGACTGTTGGTGGAGAGATGTTGATGCTGATTCAGTTTACATAAGACTGACTGTTGGTGGAGAGATGTTGATGATGATTCATTTTACATAAGACTGGCTGTTGGTGAGGAGATGAGAAAGCTGATTCAGTTAACATGAGACCTGACTGTTGGTGGAGAGATGTTGATGTCGATTCAGTTTACATGAGACTGGCTGTTGGTGGAGAGATGTTGATGTCGATTCAGTTTACATGAGACTGACTGTTGGTGGATAGATGATGATGCTGATTCAGTTTACATGAGACTGACTGTTGGTAGAGAGATGATGATGCTGATTCAGTTTACATGAGACTGGCTGTTGGTGGAGAGATGTTGATGCCAATTCAGTTTACATAAGACTGGCTGTTGGTAGAGAGATGATGATGCTGATTCAGTTTACATGAGACTGGCTGTTGGTAGAGAGATGTTGATGCCGATTCAGTTTACATAAGACTGGCTGTTGGTGGAGAGATGTTGATGTCCATTCAGTTTACATAAGACTGACTGTTGGTAGAGAGATGATGATGCTGATTCAGTTTACATGAGACTGGCTGTTGTTCGAGAGATGTTGATGATGATTCAGTTTACATAAGACTGGCTGTTGGTGGATAGATGTTGATGTCGATTCAGTTTACATGAGACTGACTGTTGGTAGAGAGATGAGGATGCTGTTTCAGTTTACATAAGACTGACTGTTGGTAGAGAGATGTTGATGCCGATTCAGTTGACATAAGACTGGCTGTTGGTGGATAGATGATAATGCTGATTCAGTTTACATAAGACTGGCTGTTGGTGGAGAGATGATGATGCCGATTCAGTTTACATAAGACTGGCTGTTGGTGGAGAGATGTTGATGCTGATTCAGTTTACATAAGACTGGCTGTTGGTGGAGAGATGTTGATGCTGATTCAGTTAACATAAGACTGACTGTTGGTGGAGAGATGTTGATGATGATTCAGTTTACATAAGACTGGCTGTTGGTGGATAGATGATGATGATGATTCAGTTTACATAAGACTGGCTGTTGGTGAGGAGATGAGAATGCTGATTCAGTTTACATAAGACTGGCTGTTGGTGGAGAGATGTTGATGCCGATTTAGTTTACATAAGACTGGCTGTTGGTGAGGAGATGAGAATGCCGATTCAGTTTACATAAGACTGGCTGTTGGTGGATAGATGATGATGCTGATTCAGTTTACATAAGACTGGCTGTTGGTGGATAGATGATGATGCTGATTCAGTTTACATAAGACTGGCTGTTGGTGGAGAGATGTTGATGCCGATTCAGTTTCCATAAGACTGACTGTTGGTGGAGAGATGTTGATGATGATTCATTTTACATAAGACTGGCTGTTGGTGAGGAGATGAGAAAGCTGATTCAGTTAACATGAGACCTGACTGTTGGTGGAGAGATGTTGATGTCGATTCAGTTTACATGAGACTGGCTGTTGGTGGAGAGATGTTGATGTCGATTCAGTTTACATGAGACTGACTGTTGGTGGAGAGATGTTGATGCTGATTCAGTTTACATAAGACTGACTGTTGGTGGAGAGATGTTGATGCTGATTCAGTTTACATAAGACTGACTGTTGGTGGAGAGATGTTGATGATGATTCATTTTACATAAGACTGACTGTTGGTGAGGAGATGAGAAAGCTGATTCAGTTAACATGAGACCTGACTGTTGGTGGAGAGATGTTGATGTCGATTCAGTTTACATGAGACTGGCTGTTGGTGGAGAGATGTTGATGTCGATTCAGTTTACATGAGACTGACTGTTGGTGGATAGATGATGATGCTGATTCAGTTTACATGAGACTGACTGTTGGTAGAGAGATGATGATGCTGATTCAGTTTACATGAGACTGGCTGTTGGTGGAGAGATGTTGATGCCAATTCAGTTTACATAAGACTGGCTGTTGGTAGAGAGATGATGATGCTGATTCAGTTTACATGAGACTGGCTGTTGGTAGAGAGATGTTGATGCCGATTCAGTTTACATAAGACTGGCTGTTGGTGGAGAGATGTTGATGTCCATTCAGTTTACATAAGACTGACTGTTGGTAGAGAGATGATGATGCTGATTCAGTTTACATGAGACTGGCTGTTGTTCGAGAGATGTTGATGATGATTCAGTTTACATAAGACTGGCTGTTGGTGGATAGATGTTGATGTCGATTCAGTTTACATGAGACTGACTGTTGGTAGAGAGATGAGGATGCTGTTTCAGTTTACATAAGACTGACTGTTCGTAGAGAGATGTTGATGCCGATTCAGTTGACATAAGACTGGCTGTTGGTGGATAGATGATAATGCTGATTTAGTTTACATAAGACTGGCTGTTGGTGGAGAGATGATGATGACGATTCAGTTTACATAAGACTGGCTGTTGGTGGAGAGATGTTGATGCTGATTCAGTTTACATAAGACTGGCTGTTGGTGGAGAGATGTTGATGCTGATTCAGTTAACATAAGACTGACTGTTGGTGGAGAGATGTTGATGATGATTCAGTTTACATAAGACTGGCTGTTGGTGGATAGATGATGATGATGATTCAGTTTACATAAGACTGGCTGTTGGTGAGGAGATGAGAATGCTGATTCAGTTTACATAAGACTGGCTGTTGGTGGAGAGATGTTGATGCCGATTTAGTTTACATAAGACTGGCTGTTGGTGAGGAGATGAGAATGCCGATTCAGTTTACATAAGACTGGCTGTTGGTGGATAGATGATGATGCTGATTCAGTTTACATAAGACTGGCTGTTGGTGGATAGATGATGATGCTGATTCAGTTTACATAAGACTGGCTGTTGGTGGAGAGATGTTGATGCCGATTCAGTTTCCATAAGACTGACTGTTGGTGGAGAGATGTTGATGATGATTCAGTTTACATGAGACTGGCTGTTGGTGAGGAGATAAGAATGCTGATTCAGTTTACATAAGACTTACTGTTGGAGGAGAGATGTTAATGCCGATTCAGTTTACATAAGACTGGCTGTTGGTGGAGAGATGTTGATGATGATTCAGTTTACATAAGACTGGCTGTTGTTGGAGAGATGTTGATGTCGATTCAGTTTACATAAGACTGGCTGTTGGTGGAGAGATGTTGATGATGATTCAGTTTACATAAGACTGGCTGTTGGTGGAGAGATGTTGATGCCGATTCAGTTTACATAAGACTGGCTGTTGGTGGAGAGATGAGGATGCTGTTTCAGTTTACATAAGACTGGCTGTTGGAGGAGAGATGTTGATGCCGATTTAGTTTACATAAGACTGGCTGTTGGTGGAGAGATGTTGATGCCGATTCAGTTTACATAAGACTGGCTATTGGTGGAGAGATGAGGATGCTGTTTCAGTTTACATAAGACTGGCTGTTGGTGGAGAGATGTTGATGCTGTTTCAGTTAACATAAGACTAGCTGTTGGTGGAG
This sequence comes from Mytilus trossulus, assembly GCF_036588685.1. NCBI lineage: Eukaryota > Metazoa > Mollusca > Bivalvia > Mytilida > Mytilidae > Mytilus > Mytilus trossulus. The sequence continues at coordinate 7,207,341 of NC_086377.1, forward strand.
AGATGTTGATGCCGATTCAGTTAACATAAGACTGGCTGTTGGTGGAGAGATGAGAATGCCGATTCAGTTAACATAAGACTGACTGTTGGTAGATAGATGATGATGCCGATTCAGTTTACATAAGACTAGCTGTTGGTGGAGAGATGTTGAAGCCGATTCAGTTTACATAAGACTGGCTGTTGGTGGAGAGATGAGATGCTGTTTCAGTTTACATAAGACTGGCTGTTGGTGGAGAGATGTTGATGCTGTTTCAGTTAACATAAGACTAGCTGTTGGTGGAGAGATGTTGATGCCGATTCAGTTAACATAAGACTGGCTGTTGGTGGAGAGATGAGAATGCCGATTCAGTTAACATAAGACTGACTGTTGGTAGATAGATGATGATGCCGATTCAGTTTACATAAGACTAGCTGTTGGTGGAGAGATGTTGAAGCCGATTCAGTTTACATAAGACTGGCTGTTGGTGGAGAGATGATGACGCAGATTCAGTTTACATGATACTGGCTATTGGTGGAGAGATGAGGATGATTACAGATTAAGAGGCCTATTACAAGTCAATCTATTATATGGAATGCATGATATTCAGAATGCTCACATACTTTGGAGGGTTTTCTTAAGTTTCTTTGAAATTTTTTCTCTGTAAACTTTTCTATCATTGAAGATTTTTGTCTTGATGGCTGTTATCCTTTTTTTAATTTCAATATCTTGAAGGATTGGATGCTTCTGAAGAAACTCTCTTACATCTTTTGATCCTGAAAAAAACAACAATCTTGTTCATTGGCATAGTTATTCATTAAGCATACAGAAAAAAAAATTGTTGGAATTTATTTTACAGAGTTACCCATAATGTGCATTTGATAAGGCAGTGTCTATTGAAATGTGGCTGACTTTTATATTTGATGTTATATTTGTTTACTTTTTTCTCCTTTTTGCTTTATTTTTATTTTTTTATTCTTTGGGCTACTTTTACAATCTCTTAGTGTTGTAATTTAGTTCTAAGGTATCCATGCCTTTCCCCTGTAGAAAAAAAAGTTGAGGGCCAGTTGATGGCCATGTGGTGGACAGTTGAGGGTTACCTGTTATAGGTTGCATTTCTGTAAATATTGACAATGCAATTTCCCATAGGAACTCCTTTTATGGCTAAAACTGTACTACTTTTACTATGAAGTTTTGTTTATCCTAGAATTGAAAGTTAATATTCACCAAAATTTTTTTCAAAGGTCAAGATATAGAGCTGTGCTGCATATTTTCAACTTTTCTTTGCCCTGAACTTTTCAGAGTTTTAACTAACACTAATTTTCTTAACTACCCCCACCTCAAATGAAAGGTTACAACAGATTTTAATCTAAACAATATGCACATGTTTATTTACTGCTAACATTCCCAAGTTATGTCTCTGTGAGGTGGATCAAAGAGAACACAACTGGGAACCAGTATGTAAGCAAAATTAATTTTCTACAAGTATTCAAGATCTCCCCAAAAGAGGCATGTTTTGAATCCAGGTAGCCCTCAACTGGCCCTCAACTATTTGCTCAACTGATAGCCAGCTAGCCCTCAACTCTTAGTTCAACTGGGGTCAGCAGGCCTCTACGATACTCTTTTTTCAACTTGTCCTACCAAAATTTACTTGTCCCAATGATATTGTTACTTGTCCAAAAAATTTCTATTAAAAAATAACCTTTTTACATTTTTAGTTTATAAAAGGAACAAAACGAATTTAAACAATAGACAGGATTTGATGTATTTCTTTTGATTTGAAATACTTTTCAAAAATACGAGTCAAGTACAACTAAATCTAGTCATGTCACGGGACTAAGGTTCTAGTTTTTCATCAATGTCAGTCTCATCAGACTCTAAACAAGAGGCACCATCTGATAGGCCTGTACACTCATTGGATTTGTATCCTGGTTTTTTTTTAAGTTGAAAAAAGTTTATTGAAATGCAATCAATAAAAAGAAGATAAGGTCTGATTGCCAATGAGACAACTCTCTGCAAGAGACCAAATGACACAGAAAACTATAGGTCACCATATTGTCAGTATTGGTTTTTTTTCTACTTATGATTAAATATGAGTTTGTGAATTTAATGGTAAATTAAAAAAAATATTTTTGTGAAAAAATTACTGGTATGGTATTTCTTATAAGGAACAGAATAATGTAGCAAAATGAGGTACTGATTTGTCTTGGTCCCAAAATATCTCCTGCCTTGTCAAACTGTCTATCAATCATGTCTACTAAATATGTTTTCTCAGTGCCAAACTGTCTATTAAAACTTGAGGTGACGAACTGTCCTGTTAAGTTACCTGATCTACAAAACGCATCATTGATTCGGATCAGTAAATACCTTTCACCTGTTAAAAAGTATCTGACAAAGAACCAGTTGAAAATAATCAATTGCAAGTAAACATGTTGAAGAAAAAAGTTTTGCATTTAAATAAACAGAATGCAGAAACATATCAAATTAATATTTGTTTTCGTGTTTTTTGTTTATAATAACTTTGTTCTTCAAAGTTGGATTACATTTATTTTCTGCTGAATAATTGTGCTTGTCCCGACGGACAAGCTTGATACAGCTTTTACTTGTCTGACTTTTTTCACCTCTAGTACCGGGCAATCGGACAAGCGTTATTGTCGATGGCCTGGTCCAGTTGAGCAATGCAGTTGGCTTAGTGATCATTTTTCTGCATAGGTTTTGTATTTGATAATCGATAATGCAAAAGTTTACCTGGCAATGACCCTTTGTTGTCCAAGCTAGATGTATCTGTAATGTATCTCTTAAAATAAACATCCACTACTTTAGTATTCTCTTCAGTCCATAATTTATATTTTCTTTTTGTTCCTATAAAATATTCAATTACAAAGCTACTTGTTTAATAATTGTAATCACTCATAAATCAAGTTACCTAAAATCTCCATAGATTTTGGGTTTGAAATAAATAACAATTTGAACATCAACCTTTTAATTTCCATGAATATAAATTCTGAAAACCTGCAAAATATTTATTCTAATTTATAATTAAATGTTGATGTTCAAATTCTAATGTATATCCATATCGTTCATCAGCTGCATATACAAATTCCAATACAATATTAATTATCACTACAGTAGTCCCTCTATGAAACAGCCCCACCCTAGAACGGCCACCTCCCTTATTGGTCCACGTTAGGCTTACAATTCTGCAATTATATGCAGAAGTACCTCCCATGTATAGCCAATTCCTTTATCTGGCCAGTGGCTAGGTGTTTTCATGCTAGATTTGAAAAAATTAGGCCAGCTAATGTTCTCATGTAAAACAGGCTTTGGTATTTTGTACAGGCACATAACATTGACAAGAAAGATACTTCCTATAGTTTGATAAAAAATTTGTGTATGATTGTAAATTCAACAGTTCAGGGAAACTTGCAACATCATTTGGTGTGGGGGAAACATAGATCAATGATATTGTAATATATAGAAAATCAGATGGGTCAGCTATTCAAAAATTGCATCAACAGAAAAATTGTAAAATTGCTATGAATAATGATGAAACCAATAGGAAAACTAACATGTTCATGGATATCTAATTTCATGGTTTTGCCAAAGTCTGCATTCACACTTATGGAATTTTTTTTTATTTGTTGAACATTTGATTTTGTGGATTACCTGTACCCACCAAATTCACAATGATTTGTATCCAACAAATAATAATGCATCCACAGAAGTTCTAATTGAATAAATTTGACAGGAAAAATTTAAAAGTTTAAAACAGAGGGAAACTTGTCAAATTGTTAACATAATACTGTGGATTCATTATTATTCGTTAGATACCAATTTTCGTGGGTTTTGTGGGTACAGGTGAACCACAAATTTCAATGTTCATATTATCATTAGGCTCTGTATACAGAGATTGGCAAAACCAAGAAATTAAATATCCACGAAATTGCAAGTTTTCAGCAATCCACAAAAATTGATACCAGCGAAAATAAATGAATCCACAGTACGCATTTTTGCCACAAAACAAATGTCAAGATCTTGCAAATCTACTGCACAATATTGTGCAATTGAAGATTTCTTCTTCTGAATCATTTGACAGGAATTTGGAATACTCAGGGTCCATTTTCAAAGGGTATTTTAAGAAAGACTTTGAAGTGAAAAAAATAGGACTTTAGTTTTAGCTGAATGAAGAGGAAACCAGTTTATTCAGTGTCAGTTTACTAAGGTTTGACTGTTTGAGATAAAATTATTATTGCAGCTTTAGTGTCAATGTTATAGAAAGTTACCTTTTTCTGCCTCAGGTTCAGTTGGAACTTTCTGAAGTTTTGCAGCCTTGTTATCATCATATGTTGAACTTTTCCCTAAAAATAACAATAACTCAACTATATAGTATGATGCAATCTATAATACTCTTTCTCAGTCATAAGAACTTTCCATCATTACCGAACTGAACAAAGAAATAACACGATGGGTGTCGTATACGGTGCAGGAAATGCTTACCCTTCTAGAGCACCTGATTTCACTCCCGGTTTATAGTGGAGTTCATGTTGTTTCTTAATTATTATTTATAACTGTTGATGTAAATGTCCTTTGGTTTTGTGAGTCTTTGTTTACTCCTTGGTTTTGATTGTTATTGTCTTCCTTTCTTATCTATATTTAAGAAATAAGCTCCATCTGGAGGTTTTTTATATTAATGCTGAGGTGAAACTCTAAACAGTTGGAGCAAGATTGGACAAAATTTTCAAGCTTGAAATGGTGTGAATTTGGAATGTGATCAATTTGTCAAATAGACCTCTGTAACATCAGTCTCTGATTTGACACTTTCCCTTTGTGTTCATTGTTTCTTTTTGCATTAGAATCCTTGTGTTATCTGAGTTGTGACACAAGAGATTAGTTTTGACAAGTAATAATTGATGTTAATAAGAGTATTGAGACTAAATCATTAGACAGGAATTTGGAATACACAGGGTCCATTTTACAAAGGGTATTTTAAGAAAGACTTTGAAGTAAAAACAATAGGACTTTAGTTTTAGCTGAATGAACAGGAAACCAGTTTATTCAGGGTCAGTTTACTAAGGTTTGACTGTATGAGATAAAATTATTATTGCAGCTTTAGTGTCAAAGTTATAGAAAGTTACCTTTTACTGCCTCAGGTTCAGTTGGAACTTTCTGAAGTTTTGCAGCCTTGTTATCATCATATGTTGAACTTTTCCCTAAAAATAACAATAACTCAACTATATAGTATGATGCAATCTATAATACTCTTTCTCAGTCATAAGAACTTTCCATCATTACCGAACTGAACAAAGAAATAACACGATGGGTGTCGTATACAGTGCAGGAAATGCTTACCCTTCCAGAGCACCTGATTTCACTCCCGGTTTATAGTGGAGTTCATGTTGTTTCTTAATTATTATTTATAACTGTTGATGTAAATGTCCTTTGGTTTTGTGAGTCTTTGTTTACTCCTTGGTTTTGATTGTTATTGTCTTCCTTTCTTATCTATGTTTAAGAAATAAGCTCCATCTGGAGGTTTTTTATATTACTGCTGAGGTCAAACTCTAAACAGTTGGAGCAAGATTGGACAAAATTTTCAAGCTTGAAATGGTGTGAATTTGGAATATGATCAAGTTAGTTATACATTACTATAGACTCGTGACACAATAAATGTGGTCGGAGAACTTTATTTGAGTTACCATATAGCAACGATCTATTTTGTCCCTAGCAACTTATTCCAAATTCATTAGTGTTAATTAGTTTAACTTCCATTTAGAACATACATATGTAAGTAAAACTTCAAAACACTTAACAAAACAACTGTTGAGCTGCATGGAAAGTTTGTATTTCGGATGTTCAACCTGACAGGATTTAAAAACATTGGCACCTGATGTTCAAGGGACTTGTTCTTTAAATAGGCCAATTAGATGTGCAACATTGAAAAGAAGCAAAATTGATAACAAGAACACAGCTTGACTCACTATCACATTATTTACCCATTCATTTAAAAAAAATTAATAACAAGTTATACAAGACAGCCATTGTTCTAAGTTTAAACTTACTTTTGTTTGTTCTTCTCTCTACTTGCTCCTCTGTATCACCAGATATCATAGAATCATTTGAAGAACATGGTTCATCTTCACAATCTCTTAAGTTTATATCACTTACATCTGTTGTATTTAAAATCTAAACAGAAAACAAACTTAAGACTTGTTGACTATTTTATTAATTGTGACTGTTTATTTAACGCATCATGTAAATGTAGCGGAATTTGATGAGACTGTTATTAAAGTGAGAGGGTTAGCGCTATAGAACCAGGTTTAATCCACCATTTTCTACATTTGAAAATGCCTGTACCAAGTCAGGAATATGACAGTTCTTGTCCATTCGTTTTTGATGCGTTTTGTATTTTGATTTTGCCATGTGATTATGGACTTTCCAAATTGATTTTCCTCTGAGTTCAGTATTTTTGTGATTTTACTTTTTAAAGGATGTACATTGACCTATAACGGTTTACTTTTATAAATTGTTATTTGGATGGGGATTTGTCTTATTGGCACTCACATCACATCTCCCAATATCTAAATACTCTCAAAACTTTCCTGTTTAAGGTGTATAAAATATTTTATGGAAGAACCTGCAAAATCTGTTATGAAAGTGTGTATGTATTCTGAAACATAGCAATTGCAGTAAAGCCTCCACTTTCAAGATTCATAGCATACAAGACATCCAAATATACTTAATACTTTTGAACTTGACATAAAATGTAAGAAAGAATGTTTAAACAACAGCTGTCAGAATGTCAAGAAACCAGACTTTTTTTACATCTATTTGGGTCCCAGCATTTTTCAAAATCACAAGGACCAAAATCCTGCACAGGAATAGTGACAATCATCAATACAAAACAGTTGTTTTACATTGTCTTATCAGGCCCTTTTATAGCTGACTATCAAGTATGGGGCTTTGCTCATTTTTGATGGCCGTATGGTGACCTATATTTGTTGATGTCTGTGTCATTTGGTCTCTTGTGGACAGTTGTCCCATTGGCACTCATACCACATCTTCGTTTTTATATTGACCTCCATTTTATCATAACTAACAACATATTAAAATTTGAAAAGCTTTGCTTTGAAGGATTTATGAATAAATGCACAAATACAACTGGATATGCCATTTTTCAATCTTTCAAGAACCATAACTCATGAACAGTGAAAGTGAAAATCCTTCATATCAAGCATGACCTCCATTTAGTCATCTAATGAGTAAAAATATTTTAAAATTCTACAAGCTTTTTAAAAAGGTTCCTCAGTTTATGTATGATCCATCTTTTTTTCAAAATCACTATAAAACATTTATGTACCTTGTAAATATCAAGTACTGACAAAAATACAACATGTATTATTAACTAGCTATAGGGTGATATTTACCATGTGGGATCTCTCGGATTCATCATCACTACAGTCTGAAAAAAACCACCAACAGTTTGATATGTTCAGAATAACATATTGGAGATAAACACAAATAAATGGAGATTGTCATGTTGTGTCCATAAATGATGCCCCTGTTTAAAAATTATAAAGGGACATAGCTCAAGAACTTGAAAAGTGACACTACCCAAACATGTACTTGTTCTGGGTTTTTTTGGCAAACAAGTATTGTAAATTGTGTATAGGTCTCATAATGTTTGGTAGGGACAAACTTAAGTAATAGAACAGAAACTAAAAATTATGCAATTTTTCCATTTTTAACCAGATTATGATTCAAATGATGCAACCAAATTTCATCTGTGTTTGTGGTAAAAAGTATTGTGTATAAGTTTTCTAATGTTTGGTTTAAGCAAACTCAAGTCAGAAAACAGAAACTAAAATTTTTGCTATTTTTCTATTTATAAAGGGCCATAACTGTGAACGGTAAAAGTGACACCACCATAAGTCAAACTTGATCTGTGTTTTGTGTAATAAACATTGTACATAACATTTGGTAGAGGCAAAGTTATGTTTAAAATTTTGTAATTTTTCCATTTATAAAGGGACAGAACTCTATAATGGTTAGAGTGACACTACCATCATTCAAACTTGATCTGTATTTTGTGATAATACACCTTGTGTACAAGTTACATAACATTTGATTGAAGCAAACTTAAGTTAGAGAACAGAAACAAATTTTGAGACGTACGTAGGTACATTCAGACAAGGGTAAAATCAAATGTCCCCCTGCTATAGTTTGGGCATACAAATTACCAAGCAAAGTTAACATTTTTATGTCAACTTACAGGTATGGATTTTTAAAGAAAGTATTGACTCTTACACCTTCTGAAATGTTTAACCTTCCAAATCCCACTCACAAAATTCACATGCACGATTAACCACTCCATTGACTTATACACTACCCAAATGGAATTAACTGGAAAAAATGTATGCATGCATGATCATCCCAAAAAATGTGCACTACTAGGGTGACTACATAAATACAGATGTCATATCACGGAGATAATGCATATTCCAATTAAAAACAGGCCCATTTAAAAAAAATCACCAAAAGCACCAAAATTAAACGTCCTGAAGCTCCTGACATTGAAGTATACAAATTTTCAGTAGGTCCCACTATCCAGTTTGAGAGGACAAAAAAACCTTATGGATGTTTATATAGAAGATGACGCCAAATTAAAAGAAACTTGACCTATTGGATAGAAGGCGCTTAAAATAGATTTTTGCATGAAACATATTATTTTCATTCTTCATACCTGGAAGTAAATCAAAAACTGATTCAGCTGCCAGCCAAGCATCACCTGTGAAGTATTCTTTTGCTGCATCTTGTAGCATCAGATCTTTCATGCAGCTTGCAGCTCTTATTTTTTCTGGTCTTTGTTCTACTTCATCTTCCTCTATCAATCCTTTTCCTGATATTGCCCTTACTGCAACATTATCATCCACCAGTTCATTCAAAAAGTCTGAAATCAAAAGTAACCAACATTTAAATATTTCTGTTATTCATTAACAACATAATATTTTTGATCTTATTGTCTATGGACAATGAATGAACCTGATATTGCAATCTGGCAATTACTACAAGCATTAATCATGTTAAGGACAGTCACAAAAACTATTATTTTATCATTCCTCAACCTAATCAGTTTGTAAAAACGGGTACATATTCAGTGGTTAAGAAAAAAAATTCTGTTTAAACCACATTATTTATTAACGTATAAAGATTTACAACAATTGACTGTTTACATTTAAAGGTTCCTGATCTTTTTTTTTTTGTGACTTCTGTTGATCATCTCATTAAGTATTATAATCACTTACAATGCATAATATAAATAACATAAACTACCAAATTTGTTGCAACAGATGTGCATTTCAACAAATAATGTCTCTTCAGTGATGTTCAAGGCTGAAATATTTAAACCAAAACACTAATACAACTGATTTTGAATAATTTGAAGATCAACTCAACAGTCAATTATTTAGGTGGCATCTAGGCTTATGTACACAAATAAAGCCGCTGTAAGCACTGTAGGCAGATAACCAAAAACCAAGGCAAACATAATTATGAAAACTGTGGTAATATTGCTTCAATTTATTTTCAAAGATTTAAAAGAACAAACATTAAACATTCATATATAATTGTACATTTATGCAAATAATTCATAGTTTATCAAGGTTTTCAAAAGCAACACATATATCAAGTATATTTTTTTCGCTGTCATGAGTCTGCAGTGGTACAAATTCGCAATGATTGCAGTTCTTCTAGTTTATAGTTAATGTTCATATAAGTTGACTGTTAGTATTTCAATTTGACTTTAGTACGAGCTTGTAAAAGTATGAATGGACTTGCTTTCCTGAAAAGAAAACTGAGTTTGTGTTCTACAGTACAAAAGGTATGAGACACAAATCAGACAAATGTTTACTACTACAGGGATCAAAGGTGAGGTCTGACTGACCAGTTCATAGTAAATGTAAATGACCCCCACCTTCACCCCAAGTCTATGATGTCTAAGTTTGGAATAAAATGACAGGTAATTATAACGAGATTGTGTCCAAAGTCCACTTGCACTATCATTTGTATGTCATTCAGTCTTTTTTGAAATGAAAAACAGGAATGAATATGGTTTAGGAGTTGGTATTTCAATCTTTTACAAGTTATCAAAACACACACAAGAGGGGGTGGGGTGATCCTAGGGACTACGCCTATATTTCAATTATTTTTTTATCTTGTCATATGAATTAATATGGTTTGGGGTGGGGATCTCAACTGTTATCAAGTTTTCAAACAGGAATGAGTGGGTGATCCTAGTGACTTCCCCTATATTTCAATTGATTTGTTATATTGTCCAATGCATGAATATATATGGTTATGGGATGGGGATCTCATCTGTTTCTAAGTTATCAAACAGGAGAGGGTAAGGTGACCCTAAGAACTCTCCCTATATTTCATTTGATAAGTTCTCATCCATGAATATATATGGTTTAATTTAAAGTTGGGGATCTTGACTGTTTCCAATAACTCCATCAGGAGGGGTGGGGTGACTGCATTGACTCCCCCTATATTTAATTTAATTTAGAGGTTGGGATCCCCACTGTTTCAAAGTTCTCAAACAGGAAGGATGGGGTGACCACAGGGACTTCCCCTATATTTAATATGATTTGTTATATTGTTCCATACATGAATATATATGGTGTAGGGGTGGGGATCTTGATGGTTATGAAGTTCTCAAACAGGAGGAGTGGGTGACCCCCAGGGACCCCCCTATATTTCATTTGATTAGTTACTATTATATTGTCCAATACATGAATAATTATGGTTTAGGGTTGAGGATCTCAAATGTTTCCAAGTTCTCAAACAGGATGGTGTACAGTTACCCTAGAGACCCCCTTATAATTCATTTGATTCCTTCAACTTTTGCCATTAGGGAAATCTAAACTATTTGTCTTTAGAGATTTTCAGCGATTAAATATTTCATACATTTGTTTTTAACATCTTAGCCAAAAGCTCAGGGGATAATAAACTACATATGTGCTCTACTTCCTATGTGCAACTTCAAAACTTTTGGAAAAATCGACGATCATTTAAGATTTTTCTTGTAATATTTTTTGTAAATCAGAATTAAAAGTATGAAAAACTGTCCAATAAGTTATAAATAACATAAAATCCAGCTAGATAATAACAATGGCAAGTATTTCAGCAATTATTGGGTATAACACAAATCCAGGGTGCTTGTATAAGGCAGTTTAACTGCCTAAAAATAAAGCTACATATTTTGAGCAAATGTACGGTAAAGTGTTAATTTTAGACTTTTTATAATTTGGATAAATGTTTTACATAGTTATAAATCCCAAATGAGAATTTGATTCAAATCAGAGAACATGAATTCAATTTGACAGCTAATGTCCCTTTAAGATAAATTCCAAATCATATATCAGACTAACAGCAAATCAATTAAAACAATATCTGTATTTTTAAGCCGGTACCAAGGTTAAGTTTCATCAAAACATTGTTAATGTGAGAAAGAGTTGCACTAAAAAAATGTATTGACCAACAGATAGACATCCATCTACAGGCAGACTGAATGAAATTCATATATAATAAGTAGTAAAAGACATAATAGGATATATTAGAGAGCAACTAAATGGAAAAGACCAGTCAGCACAACAATACAAATACTATATAAAAATATGAATAACAAAAGAAAACTACATAAAATATAAACACTCCTCTGATAATGTACCATAATAAAAAAACATAATTTACGCAAGGAAACCACTTTACACTATAACTAAATCACTTTTGGTCATATATAATTAGTAAACTGTGAAAGTACAGAATATTATAAAAAAAAAGTCACAGGGCAAACACACTATGAACTACAACTGCATGCAGAATGATACCCATTTAATATTTAATAATCTAAACTGCAACTTTTAATCTTTTAATTATTATAAAAACAAAATTTTGATAAATGAAAGTCAGATTTCTGGTAGCGAGATGCTAGTACGATAAAGTGTTAATTTTATATCCTCATAGTTCTCGTACATATGGGAAATAGTAATTTTATCCTGGGCTTGATTTTGATAAGAATTATTTTAAAATTCAAGATACATTTATATCAAAAGTTCATGTTACTGTTTTCTTTAGGTGACCTAATTAACACCTTTGATGGTCTTTAATCTGTTGATCACATGATCTCAGGGTTTAAGTGAGTTTGTTATAACTTACATGGGTCAATGTTTACTTTGCAGTTTCTGTCAATTCAAACAATTTGTAATCTTCATATGTAATGGCTTAAATTTTTCAATTTTTTTTTTTGAAAACTAAAATCAATGAATCTAAAAACCAATGAAGATGTAAATGTTGCTCAAACCACAAGAATTAAAGTACTTTCACAGTACTGTATGTACCATTTAACTAATTAAATTTGACTAACCTTTAAGAGAGAAGGTAATTTCTGGATTTTTTGGACCAGTCTCTGCAACTTTTGATGAGGAAGCTTTCATGTTTCCTGCAAAAAAAAATTAACTTTCAGCATTAACATTTAACGCAAAGGCAAACCTCAATCAGAGTTGAGAACCACATCTGCTTGCAAAAATCTTAGGACACTTATTTTTCATCTATAGGTTTAATTTGGTTCAGGATATATATTTGTCTTCATCATTTGACAAGTGTAACTAGTAGGTTTTCATTAAAATTGATTGTTTTGGCTCCAGCATCTTCAGTTATATTGTATCTCTTAATTCTGATTTTTAGACCTTTATAGTTTATGTATATATATATATCTTATGTTTAATTGTGTCATATAATATTTCATTATGGCGTTTTAAATAAATCTGACTGTGTGTTTGTATTGCCTGAATTGTTTTATAAAAGTTATTTTAGGGCCATTTGTAGCAAAGTGAGTCAAGGACTCATGCTGAAGGTTGTACTGTGACTTTTAATTGTTTATATTTACTACTTCAGTTGTTGGATGGAGAGTTGTCTCACTGACAATATATCACATTTTATTTTTATGAACATGTAAAACTCTAATGTTGGGACTTACCCCCATTATTGTCTTGCTTCTTATATCTAAACATACGACGCCTTATCTTGTATGCAAAGTTTCATGGAGTGCATGGATAGAATGAATGACAAGACTGATTTTATGAAGGAGGGGAGTTATTATAAAAACTATTGTAATTATATGAAATCAAAAACTCAACTACATCTTTGCTAGCCAAGGGTTATGATCCTTAACAATGTACTTACCCCTGTCTAAACATTGAAGAGCTTTCCCAACAGATGTTGTTATCCTCACAGATTCAGGGCACTGGTATACATCTCTATTCATGTCTGCACTGTGCCCCATGTGTAAATAAAATAATCGGCGCTCTTTTTCTGGGATGTCCATTGCAGCATATAAAGTTGCAGCCCTGTGTCGCATATCAGTAGCAGTGATGTCCTTGCTAAGTCTAGCTTTTTTGCAACATTTTTTTACACAACTCCATCCAATTACATGTTCATCTTTACCAGCAGTTGTGGGAAATAAAAATTTATTTCCTTTCCCAATGCCGGCATCATCTCGAACTTTTTCATCTGCAAGGATTCTAATGGCATCCCAACAATCCTGGGGTATTAACAGTGACACAAGCTTTCTTTTTCCTGCTTGGTATGCAATCTTTAATTCACATAATAATTTTTGCTCAATGGGGTCCTCCACCTTTTCCACTGAATCTTGCGAAAACCAGACCCCATTTTCTGCATCATCCCATTCTGATAGTAAAAGCCTAGCAGGTTCGCCTCCTCTTCGAGCATTAAATAGTGTTAATCTGCATACAAGTAAATCTCTAATCTCAGCATATTCATTAGAAGTTATAAATTGGAATTTGGTTTTAATGTCTTTGATTTTATTTTCCAGCCATTCTTTCAACATCTTAACATCATCCTCATCTGGAAGGCGAGATGGCATCCTCAATTCTTTCTGTCTTAGTACAGTTATTTTATATTCTGCATCCCCAAATATACCTGGCCAGCAAAATTCCAATAAATCTCCGAAGCGCTTAATCTCATCAACTTCAGCATCTTTTTTTTGGATGAGAAATTCTCCAGTGAGATATTTGATAACTCTCTTTATGAGATAGCCATATCCGATTTTTAGCCCTGCTTTTGTGTGCCCAGTTTCTTCATTTATTGTTAGGGCTAAAATGGATGACTCCAACGAATGAAAATTGCCTCTGTCAAACATGTTTACAGCTGATTTAGCCTCAGCATCACCATTTATCTCACATTGTTTTCTAAATTCTAACAATAAATGGGCCAGTCTCCTCATATCTGACATAACTGATTTTCTTTTTTCTTCTTTTTTACTTTTCTTAGCCTCCACATTTCTATACATCTGCAGCCCAAATGATGTTATAAGATTGTCTGTTCTACATAAATTTCCTACCTCAGAATTATGGAATTTTGCTAGAACATCAAAGTTAAATGAAGAAGTAAACTTTGGAGATGCAATATGCACTGGATCTAAGGCTTTTGCTGTAGTTGTTGTAGATTCAACTGCAGTGCATGTGGATCTGTGTCTCTTATAGTAAGACTTTGTTAAAAAACCTTTACATAAAGAACAGTAAGCAAGTTGACCTGCTCCATGCTCCCTCTCTTTAAAATATTTTACTTCTGCTTGAGATCCTTCATCCTCCATTTTTTTCACCTGGTCTAAATTAGCTTTCCAAATACCTTCTTTCCTCAGGTTAGCCATTTGCTTTACTTGATCTTGATGGGGCAGCCTTTTTAAAACTTTGACCTCAGGAATATCTTTGTGTTTGCGAAGGATGTGATTGGACAATCTAGCCATAAGGAGACCACAGAAAGGGCAGGGTCTGTAAGGTTTTGACCTTGTTGATTTGCTTTTTTCTCCTGAAAGAAACATGTAAAAGAATCAAGTTAATAAAAACTCATTCAATAAAAGAGAGCCACTCATGACTTTAATTTAATTTGTCTGTTTAGGGAATAATGAAAGCAGGAGATGTGCTGAGGACTGTATTCTGCCTACAAAAATAAAACTGTTTCTAAGCTTAAAAATAATTGTTGAGCATGTGCTTTTTTACCAAAAACAAAGACATTGCACTTAACAGTAAGATAGGTTTAACTTAGGATTTTCTACCTTCAGGAAAAGATTACCTTAGATTATTTTGGGCCAGGTGAGCTAAAAAAACTACAAAATTACTGTTAATTACTAGCTCAGGGGCAGCAACCAAACAATGTGTTGTAGAACTGGTCAGTGTTTACTCTAAATGCTTTGGAGATAAACTAAAATCTACATTTTCCCCCTATGTTCTGATCTTAGCTATGGCCACCATTATAATTGGCAGGTGGGGTCATTCGACACATTTTTAAAACCAAATAACCTAATGAGAATTGTGGATAAATTTGACACAGATGTTTCAGAGAAGAAGATTTTTTATAAAAGATTACATACATACTTAAATTCTGTAAGTGAATTACTCAATTGTGTACAGTATTCATTTATAACTTCAAAAATGGCAGGACAACCCTTGTGGTCCAAAAAATGATAAGTAAAATAATCATTACGAAAGCTAATTTCACAAGGCAGATAGTCTACAGATTAAGGAAAAATATTAAAGTCATTTTGTTCATTTTCTTTTGTTTCATATTCTGACATCAAATTCAGACCTCTCTTACTAGTTTTACTGTGCATATTGTGCGTATTGTTGTGCGGTTTTTTATACCTGTCCCAAGTCAGTATGATCTATATTGCTTATATTCACTACTTTTGGATCTTGGATGGAGGGTTGTTTCATCATTACAACATATTTTTTGTGTTCATATTATAGGCTATAAAAGTATATGTAATCAATTTCAAATTCATTTCTGTAGTATATCAAATATCTCAAATTTATTGCTTCGCAAACAGACCATCCAATCTAATGAAATAAATATACCAGTAGATGATTTCACTGGTCTGCCTCTAGCTTTCTTTGGTCCTTCACTGCAACTGGCTGTCTCCTGACAATTCATCTTATTTTGTGCAGGTATGCGTATTGAAGTATCATTGAATGCAGGTGATATTCTTTCAATATTATCTGTATGAAAATAAAAATATATCAAACAGATATTTTGGACATTGACTGTCATTTAAAACAATTTGACATTTTTAAGAATAAGTGACTTGGGGAAGGGGTACTTTAATTGTCCTAGATAAAAAAATAATAATCTGGTCACCCTCATAAGGCACATTCCTGCTATGTTTGGTTTAATTCCATTCAGTGATTCTCTAAAAGAAGACATTTGTATGTTGGACCTCAAAGATGACAATTTGAAAACAGGCCCAAAATTAAATAGCCTCTCACAATATTAATTTTGACCCTTTGGACCCTAATGTGGATCAACTTAAAAACAGAGCCCAATATCCAAATCTAAATAGCTGTCGAATGTTTTATGCAATTGTAATGAACACTATCCTAGTAATCACTTCTGTTCATGCTATTAAAAAAAATTTATTGTTATGAATAACAATTAATGGACTGTACTTTCTGGATGTAGAAGCAAGTGTTTCGAGAAACCCTACTCTTCACACCCTGTGGTAAAAATCTATTCTTTTTTGTAACAATAGATTTATTCAATTTAAAATTGTTTCAGAGATAGATGTGACATCAAAGTTAAAAGAAAAGAAAATATGATTGCTTGGAATAAGTAGAACAGTTTTTTATTCTATGTTCTATAAAATAAAAAATAAATGTTATGTCAGTTTGAAAGAACTTGTGCATTTCCACTGCACACAATTATCATACCATCATAACATATATGAGAAGAACATAACCCGTGTCATGCAAACAACTGGTATATTATAGTAAAAGTGTTAAGTTCCGATGCAAAGACCCTATTAGCGAATCAATTAAAAATTATTCAGCTTTAATTGGTAAAGTAGTTTGATAGTAAAAGATCTTTGAAATAGTCTACACTGAAGGACGGACAACAGAAGCGACAAAAGACACCAAGTTATTGCAAAAACTTAATAGATATAGGATGATGTGGTGTGAGTGCCAATGAGACAACTCTCCATCCAAATAACAATTAATAAAAATAAACCATTATAGGTCAATGTATGGCCTTCAACACGGAGCCTTGGCTCACATAAACAAAAAGCTATATAGGGCCCCAAAATTACTGATGTAAAACCATGCAAAAGGGAAAACCAACGGTCTAATTATATTAAGGGAAAGGTGAGCTAAAAAGTTTTCAAGGAACTCTGGTAATATTAATCAATACAATTGAAATCACAGCAAAATTGACAAAAAAGCATAAATTTGTTTACCTCCATCTTTACTGTAACTTTCATTTTGACTGGCATCTCCTGCATCTAAACCAACTGACATAAAAAAAAATATTATAAATCACTGAAATTTTGCAAATAAGCTACACAAATAATTGTAAAAACTAGGATTACACCCAAAAATTGTCTTACTATCTTCTTTAAAGGGCAATAACTCTTATAAAAGATGGTTGACAATTTCAGTCCTTCTTACTTTTTTGTAGATTTTAATTGCTTATTTTTTTTTACTGTTTTCAATTTCACTTTTCCTGTATTAAAATAAATTCAAGACAATAATTGAAACTGTAAAATAATCATCATTACAGGGTCGGTAACCCAACAATATGTTGTCAATTTGTTATAAAATTTCAAGAACACAAAGATTTGGACTTGTTCACATTATTCATTAAATAAATTCATAAATTCAGATCACTGAAAAAAATACATTCTTAACTTCATAAAAAAGCCTAGTTTAGATAATTACTAAAATCTACTCTTAATGTTCTACAAACCCTACATAAAAAAATGATTCAAATAAATATACCCATAGAGGATTTAAGTGGTGGGCCTCTGTCCTTTTTTGGTCCTTCACTGCAACTGGCTTTCCCTTGACTATTCATTTCAATTTGAGCAGGTATGTGTTCTGTAGTATCATTTGATTTGGGTAGCATTCTCTTTACATTATCTATAGAAGTATAAAATCAATAGCTATTGTTATTTATTGTTTTGTACATGTATATGGTAGTGGCAAAAAGTGATCTTAAGTATGAAGCCTAAATCCTAGTCAATAAGCTAACACCTAGGAATTGAGTTATATGCCTGCACATATTTTTCAGGATTTAAGACTAATGCCTAACATTTTGTAGGCAATAAACTCACTGCCTAGGTGTTACTTTATTGCTAAGGATTTAAGCTGAATGCCTTATTTCCAGGATAGCGGCTGTCATACAAACTATTATCTTTAGAATAAAAAGTGAAATCAGATACTGTGGATTCATTATTATTCGTTGGATACCAATTTCCATGGATTTCGTGGGAACAGTTGAACCACGAAATTAAATGTTCAACGAATGACAAATGTTCTTATGGCTTGTGTGCAGACTTTGGCAAAACCACGAAATCAAATATCCACGAACATGAAAGTTTTCCTCAATCCACGAAAATTGGTACCCACGAAAATAAATGAATCCACAGTAAATGTTTCAAAGATACAACATCTCTAATCTAAACAGTATTCAGATGCTTCACAGGGCGCAGCTTGATACGACCATAGAGGTCGAAACCCTGAACAGTTTGGGCATGTATGAACATAACATTTAAGCTTGATACAGCTCTGAATTTGGATTGTGATTAAAAAGTTGACACAACATAGGTTTCTGACACAAAATGAATGTGGTCTGAGAACTTTAAACTTAAAAACTTAAAAAATTTAAATTGGACATTTACCTATTAAGTCCAATATCCAAAATCTAAACACATGGTTGGATTCAGCATATCATAAAACCCTAAGAATTCAATTTTAATGAAATCAAATAATGTTCTATTTTAGACCCTAATGATCTCAAATTGAGGTCCTCAATGTGGATCAATTTGATCTGGGCCCAAATATTAAAAATCTAAATACATGTTTAGATTAAGCACATTGAAGAACCCCATATAATTTTTGTTGAAATCCAACAAAGTTTAATTTTTTACCCTTTGGACCTTATGCAGACCAATTTGAAAATGAGACAATACTGTGCAATTGAATATTTCTTACTATATAGCAAAACTGTGCTCTTAGAAATTTCTTGCTATTGCGCAATATTGTGCAATTAGATTCAAATCATAAATGTCCCACTCTCACATTAAATCAATGACAGTGCAAGTTGCAACTTAAAGTAAACCTAGCGTTAAATTCTTAATTCATTTCACATTAAAAAAAAATGTGTCCACAGTACATGTATGCCCCACGTACACTATCATTTTCTATGTTTAGTGGACCATGAAATTGGAAAAATTCTCTAATTTGGCATTAAAATTTGACTGATGTTATCAAAGGAACATGTACACTAAGTTTCAAGTTGATTGGACTTCTACTTTATCAAAAACTACCTTGACCAAAAACTTTAACCTGAAATTTGCACTATCATTTTCTATGTTCAGTGAACCGTAAAATTGGGGTTAAGAATCTAATTTGGCATTTAAATAAGAAAGATCATATCATAGGGCACATGTATACTAAGTTTCAAGTTGATTGGACTTCAACTTCATCAAAAACTACCTTGACCAAAAACTTTAACCTGAAGCGGGACAGATGGACGGACGCACAGACTGATGAACAAACAGACACACAGACCAGAAAACATAATGCCCCTCTACTATCGTAGGTGGGGCATAAAAAAAATCTAAATACACCAAATTCTTACCAGTGAAATGCACGCCCATATGGCTCAGAAATGATTCTCTACTTCTTAGTTTTTTATCACATAGGGCACATACAAATAGCTTTTCAGTTTCCCCTTCAGATTTTTCTGCAATAAATAACAAAAGAAAAAATAAATAATGCTTCTATAATTGTTTTACAAAATTTTGGAAAACAAAATAAGGAATGCCACTTAGAATAATCTCAATTCATGAAGAACAAATCAAACATAGTAAAATGACTCTGTAAAATAACACGTGCCTTTGAAGTGTGAGTACCTAACATCATGCATATGTCCTTTACCATGTCAATTGATCATTAAAGTGATGTTTTGTACAGTCTGGCTTTACAACTCTACATGTACCAATCATTGTTTTTTAAGTGAGGTTCTGAAATTTTGGCATATATTGTCAACAGTATACTAGCAGTTAAATTTATCTGAAGTTTGATTTTCATATGAATTTGAGTACATGTCTTCCAGTATATTTTTTTTATTGTTATCCATATATATGAGCTACAACTCTTAATACCCAACTTTATCTTTCCTTCAAATAAACCCCAAAAAATATATCAGCCAGTGAAATCAATTTTTTTGAGATATAAGTCAAAAACTGCATTTTACACTTATGTTCTATTTTTAGCAATGACAACCATGTTTGTCGATGGATCAAAACTTTGGATACAATTTACAAACAAGATACCCTAAGGAATATTTATTTAAGGTTTGAAGGTATTTGGCCCAGTAGTTCCAGAGAAGAAGATTTTTTAAATAGTTTACGATGACAGACGACAAAGACGACAGACGTCAAATTATGTCCCCCTGAGCTTAAAAGCCAGTATAATGGTTTGCTGTTTGAATGACAGAAAGACAGACAAGGGTAAACTATATGGCCCAAACCACTTTGTGACAGAGTCATAAAAAAAGTAAATACAGCCAAGCAAATTTATACTAAGGACAAAGCTCTGGCTTGATTTAGACAATTAATGTCCGAAACCCATTAGCAATCGGAAATATACCTGAACAACAGTTCACATTACCTTCTTCAACCTCAATATTACTGCCCTCTTCCTCATCTTCTAATGGTTGTATCAAAACTAAAATAAAACAGGAAACATCCTAAGGATCATTTAAAATAAGTTTGGCTGCAATATGTTCAGTAGTTTCAGAGGAGAAGATTATCTAAAGTTAACAAACATGATGAACAAATTGTTTAAAATTGTCTTTAAACGCTAATAACTCTTTAAGGCAAATTAACAATTTAAGTTATATTGACTGAATTGTAAATCATACTTTGCTGAACATTTTTGCTTTTTACAGTTTATCTACATCTATGATAATGTTTAAGATAATCAGGGTGGAAACAGAATGGCATGGTTAGTATCCAGCACACTGAGAGTATTGCATAGCAATACAAAATTCATCGTTCCCAAAATAAAATTTGCGCATGATTTTTACAAAGTTCACATTACCTTCTCTAACCCCAATATTACTACCAACTTCCTCATCTTCTGATGGTTGATTCAATACTAAAATTAAACAGGAGAAATATAATGACCTATGATAAATCATGGCTCCAGATTCAAATATAAATGTGGCCTTGAACAAGGATAGCACACTTATCAGTCCCAATATTATAAGTTATATGGTTTGTTACTGACTCCCTACAGATCCAAAGAGGGTTAGTAAAATAAATAGGTGATGAGGCAGGCGGATTTAATATCCCTCTATGGTTTTGTACGGGTCAGTAGTAAACTGTATGAAGAAAATATTGCAAACAGGACTTTTCCTGCTGGGTTCCGAAGAAAAATAAACAGTGAAACCCAACAACATCAATAGATGAAGTCACCATTGACAGAAGTTACAATGTAGCTAACCCCATACAAATCCATAGGGGGTTACCATGTGACAGTGTTTAACCAATCACAACATGATAATTTACCTGTAGTGTGATAATTATTTTTAGGATGTAGATGATTGAAAATGATACAAAAAAAGAACACAAAAATTCAAACTTTACACTCAATTAACAGGAAGAACATGCATATATATGATATAGTAAAACATCTTAAACAAGCTCAGCAAATGATGCTATTGTTTCGAACGAATTCTGTAAATATTCTATGAAATGTTCTCTAGATTTCGTGAATTAATTGAACCATGTAGGAAAGATGTATGGATACACTTAATTATTCAAAGTTACCTTGTTTAACCTCATTACTTAGGTCTAATTCTTGTTTCTCCTCATCTTCATCATCAGATGGTAGTTTCAAAACTAAAAAACAAGAGTGTATGCAATGTTCTGCTAAGGGTTTATCTCAATTAAAACTAATCAAAAATAAATATTGGGTCTGGCAGTTTGAAAATAGGAGACATCCCAATGTCAAAGCTTTATTCCAATCTTATGATACGCTTTTCACATGAAAGAAAATTTAAAGCTTTTAAAGTTAAGGTTTTATATTTTGAATATTTATATTCTTAAATGAAATCAACTAGTTGCATGAGTTACTTGATTTTTATAGTACTGTGGAAGATAATATTCCATTTGCTATCTACATGTAAGTATTTTCAAGTTATCTGAAAAATTCATTAGTGGCAGATCCAGAAGTTTTCATAAGTGCTACAGTCTACAGTCATGCTTCAGTGATTTTCAATATAGTCAACCAAAATTTTCATAGAAAAGGGGAAGCGGCCCCCCTCTAAATCCACCTCTATTTATCTCAATTGCCACCTGGAGATTTTAACCAGGTGAGCTAAAAACTTGATATTAACAATATATAATATACCCTTTTATATGAAAGTAACTCAAGTCATTAGCAAGATGTAGGAAGATGTAGTATGAGTGCCAATGAGACAACTCTCCATCCAAATAACAATTTATAAAAGTAAACTATTATAGGTCAAGGAACAGCCTTCAAAATCGAGCATTGGCTCACACAGAACAACAAGCTATAAAGACATGTAAACCATAAAAACTGTATATCAAGGAACCCCAAGGATTCAATTTTTGTTAAAAATCAAACTAAGTTTAATTTTTGACCCTTTGGACCTTAATGTAGACCAATTTAAAAATAGGACCAACAAGAATGTGTCCAAATTACACGGATGCCCCACTCGCACTATCATTTTCCTTGTTCAATGGACCGCAAAATTGGGTGAATATTCTAATTTGGCATTATTTAATAAGAAAGATCATGTCATAAGCAAAATGTGTACTAAGTTTCAAGTTGATCAGACTTCAGCTTCATCAAAAACTACCTTGACCAAAAACTTTAACCTGAAGTGGGATGAACAGACAGACAAATGGACAGACTGAACGAATGAACAAACAGACACACAGACCAGAAAACATAATGCCCCTCTACTATCCTAGGTGGGGCATAAAAATAAAAGCTTGACTGAAAAACTCTGATGATTAACTCATGTGGTATGCACATTCATGCATTTATGTGTTGGTTGGTCACATATTGAATGTTTTTCTTAATTCTAATTCTTGGATTAATTATTCCTTAAACATTCAGTGTTATGTGTACAAATGCAAAAGGTTATTACTAAATAACTTTCACTGGGGCATACAATTACTATGCTTCTAACTAGGTCCAATACCAAAAAGTAAAATCACAAAAATACTGAACTCAGAGGAAAATCAATTTGGAAAGTCCATAGTCACATGGCAAAATCAAAAAACAAAATGCATCAAAAACGAATGGACAAGAACTGTCATATTCCTGACTTGGTACAGACATTTTCAAATGTAAAAAATGCTGGATTAAACCTGGTTCTATAGCAAATTGATATTGAATACAATTTCAAAAGGAATGTGGTATTATCAGATTATCACATGGCATTTTTCATATCGCATGTATTATCAGCCCTAGGTTCAATATCAGCCCAAGAGTTGCATGGCTCAAGGGCTGATATTGACCGATGGCTGATAATACATGCGATTGGCAAAATGACGTTTTATGATCTTTTGATCATATGCTTCAACCATGGAGAAAAAATAACTGATTCGTATATTGATCCTTATACGTGGTTCTGTAATAGAAGTTTAAAGATTGAAAAGTTCACGGACGTCAGACCCCAAATTTAGTACATTCGATATGAAAACGTAGCATTGAAGTGTATTTTCCTATTTTTCATATCAGCCCGCTAAGGACCAATTCGAAAAATATGGAATTTACGGTAATTCAATGATATTATCATACAGTAAAAATCATATGTTATTTAGTCTAAGTATATGATAATAAAAGACATACCTCTTTGTTTCCTTGTCAAGTTCTCAATATCACTATCACTGTCAGTATATGCCTCTCTATTGCCTATGAATAATTGAGATTATGAAAGAATTAACAATATATGCATGCTGTTTTACTCAACATATAATTTAACCTAACCAAACTTAGAAGTTCTTTTTAAGAACAAAATAAATAATATGTGCAAAATATGTGTTATGTGTAACTCATTAACTTTTAGATTTCTCATCAGTGAAACTTGTATGTTAGAATTTTACATTTTGTAATATTTATCACCAGTACCCTTGTAGCCAGTACTTCGGAAAAAAATATTGATATTGTTATATTGTAATGTTTCATAATAACCTTCAATCATTACCGAACTGAACAAAGAAATAACATGACAGGTGCCATATACGGTACAGGAAATGCCTACCCTTCCAGAGCACCTGATTTTACTCTCGGTTTTTAGTGGAGATCGTGTTTTTTCTTAATTATTATTGAATGTCCTTTGGTTTTGTGAGTCTTTGTTTACTCCTTGGTTTTGATTGCTATTGTCTTGTTCCTTGTTTAATGCTCTTCTGCTTTATATTATCAATTCTAAATTCTAGACTTTTTAAATTTCACCCAAGTACATTCTTTAGCTCAGAACTTCTATACAAATTCATATAACATACATGCCACTTTATGACTATCATCTTTAATCTCCAGTCTCCTTATTGAAACACAACATTCTTTCAATGTCTGTAAGATATACATTTAATTTTACAAAGTTTACAAAGTTTACACATAAATAAAGTAAATATCAACAAAGTATCATTTGTTGGGATATAACACAATTCATACAAGTGAATACCTGCATACTTTGAAAAAGCCCAGCTTGCATGAGAATGACACATATTATAGGGAAATAATAAAATGTAAACACACATTTTCAGAATCCTGTTAACAGTGCAGAACTGAGAGTATAAGGCAGATTTTACAATAAGAAGGAATTGTTGTTTTTTTGTATCCATCAAAAAAGCAATTGCTGAAACTGTGAAACAGACTGTGTAATGGAGTAATGCATTATGTTATTGAATAAAATGTGTCTTTCTGAGTAAATAAAAATAAAAATTACTCTGTGTTTGTGTTTTTTGTTAGAATTAGAGGGTTTTTAATTTCAAAATATTGGACATGGAATAGACATCATGACCTACTTTACTGACATCCAGCTTATTTGGAGTGGAATTTTGAAGTATTATTTATAAGTGGAGCCTAATAACATGGACTTATATTTTAATAAAAAGTCTTCTTTTGTGTTTCAATCATAACTTTAAGGCAGATTTTTATTGGTAAAGGCTAAAAAAGGTAATTAAATAATATTGTTGCTAACGTCACGTCTTTTCCGTCCATTGTGGTATGTCACGATCGCAATTTTCTTGTTGGTTCTCAGACAGCCCATTGAAGTTATTTTTATCCCTGGTTTTATAAATAATTGAAAATAGCAATCATATTAAATTTGGATGACGTTAGGGGGTCAAAGGACTTGAGGAATATATATCATTGGCTGTTTTATTTTTTGCGAACGTTACTGCTCGAGGTTTCCGTCCAAATCAGTGTCACGTGAGCAACATATATTTAGATCTGTAACTCTCCTGTATAGGAGTTACGATATCGCCCTTTGCAGAAATAGATTCAGAGTCAGTTCCTTCACATGATGGGGAAGCAAAGAAGGTAAGTTGTATGTAATATCGTTACAAGAGGACCTTAAATATATTCCGTCCATCAAAAAGACGTTCGCAACAAAACGTAATGTCATGATAGTAGATGTTGCTAATGTTACTATTACGAATTGGTTTCTTGTGGATTCATTTGATATAAAGTACACCTGCAAATGACATTCTGTATATTTAGAAATTCTAAACCAGACTGTACAATTTTATTACTCCAGGCATATATTAAACATCACTGTGTGCATACATTTTAACTTTTAAAGATGTTGTTGCTAATGTGACATGTCCAAATGTCGCTAACGTTACTAATTTATGTCTCCGTCACGTTAGCAACATGAAAGTAGGAGACAGAACACAATACTGTAAAATCTGCCATAAGTAAAGAATTGAACTATGTCTTACTTAAGTAACTTTGTAATACACATGAAATCACTCTGCCACACAGCAAATGCAGATAAATAAATGGATGATTGCTTAACACACATTCATATTGGAGAAATGTTAGAGCCTGTTATCACTTGCTCTGAATTGAATTGATCTTTAAAAAAAACAGCTTGCGTTTAAATTTGAACAATCAAGATAGATCGGGAACTAGTGCCTTAACATTGCAATTTTATCTTAAAATGATAGGTTTAACAATTTCAATAACAAACAAGAATGTGTCCCCAGTACAAGGATGTCCCATCCACACTATCATTTTCTATATTCAGCAGACTGTGAAAATAGGGGAAAATTTCTTATTTGGCATTAACATTAGCAAGATCATATCATAGGGAGCATGTGTACTAAGTTTCAAGTTGATTGGACTTAAACTACATAAAAAACTACCTCAACCAAAAACTTTAACCTGAAGCGGACAAACAGACAGACAGAGGAACGGACGTACAGACCAGAAAACATAATACCCACATGTCACAAGTCATTAACCAAAGAAATGTGAAAATAATATTTTGATTGAAGACAAGGGAAACAGGATTTATCTTTTCAGAAAAATGACATGAAAACATGGAATATATTTCTTTGTTTTTTATCTTCAAGTTCTGCCAAATTATTTGAGAATATGGATGAAACCCCAAAAGGCCGTCATTTCGAAGAATATATATACCAACGCAACCGTATGTAGATTTATTTTTATATCTAAGTATAACACTTTCACTCTCAGAAAAATCACAATCGATCTAAGAGTTAACACTTAAAGAAAGATAAATTCATAAAAAAAATCACAAGGGTTCCACAAGGGTTCCGTGAACCCTGTGTCTCACCTACTGCAAGATTTGTAGAAATCTGGGATAGTTGAAAAAAGTTATTTTAATTTAAAAAACTTTCACCACAGAGTGAATATTTGTGGACAACAATGGAATGTAGGATGGCTATGTCTTGCTTTTGCAACTACAGTTGCAGGGTAGACAAAAACTGTGTGTCTGTTATAACTGAAACCTAAGTACCAATTTGTATATAATATCTACACCACTTATGATGTAAAAAAGAATGACAAATGATTATAAAAGGACTGTAAGTCTTCATCTTTGTTTGGCGGTAACAGAAACATATTTATATGGGACCGTTTTTTTTCAATTTAAATTGAAATTACCGTATTTTTTTTTTCATCTGTTAGTGGTCTCTTTCTCCATGGGAGGTTTCGACTAACATCACCATAGTCATATCTGATTTCATCTCCTATATATATATCCCTTCTGGCAAATAAAACTAAATGTGGGCTCCCATCCACAACAATTCTTTTCATTAAAGCATTCTCATCTGCTCCAACTCCATCATTAACAAACCTTCCCATTTGTTTAGAAAAAGTAGCATCTATGCTAAAATAATGATTGAGATACAAAAATGACAATGTTTGTTTCAAGGTAAAATTCAAAATTTGCAGATGACTACTTGTATGTGAGTATGGGTGACATTGACCTTTGACCTATATATAACTACTGACACCAAAATCCAAAAATCAACAGTCCTCTTCCCTACCTAAAAGTCTTCACCTATCATGCCTATGTAATTTTCTTATTAGCCATGAACATGATGAAGACTGTTAGAACTGAAAATTAAACTATTCTACTTTTGTATCTAAAATCATTTATAATAAGATAAGCAAACAATTATGACTGCTTAACATTTTAATGAAGAGAATGAACTTAAATGACTAGTAAAACAATTGCAAGAATTCAGAACAAAGCATACTACATGTAGTTTACTTAAACTTTCCCAAAGTAATTCATAGTTTATTCAGTGATATCATAAAAGAACTATATAGAAAAAGAATGATAGTAAGTGGGATGTTTTCTTTATGTCATAATATTCAAGAACAATTTTGCTGTGTAACAAAGGCTTAAAGAACTTATGCATCTGAAACAAATTTTCAAAAGAAACATTGTATTTCATCCAGTAAGTGTGACCATGACCATTTGACCTGCTGACTAATCAAAAACAAATTCAAATAAAGGTGTCTTCACTGCTCCTAAATATATGCATGATTAACAATGGTTGCGGTAAAATTGTGAATATTTCAATCTCATTTTTACCCCTAGTTTCATGCATAAAGTGTCTGAGTATCATTATTCAAATACTGTTTTTTTATGTTTTCTGATTGCCATGATCACTGCATATTGAAACAAATTGTTAGCTAAATAATAAACCTAACAGATAAACACTATTTCTTTAATATGTAATGAAATATTATTTATACAAATTAAATTATGTTGGCCTACAGGAAAAGTATGTACAACTATTTTTTCAAAATATACTTCAGTCTAAATCCCATAGTTTCTGTTAAAATCTTCAAAGCAAAACAAAGCCTACATATTTGGCAAAATTCATCAGAGCAGAACAAAACATAAACTTTATCTGTAACTCATCATGGTAGACTCACATGTAGCAGAGGAGATGTTTGACACTCGACAGACGACAGGTAAATTCCATGGACGCCAAGTGATGGCAAAAGCTCACATTTCCTTTCAGGAAAGCTAAAAGTAAAAAAGGCTAAACACCTACCTTAAACTTTTGCCTCCATACTTGAAAAAAAACACATAGCAGCCAAAGGTATTGCTGTGTTCCTCCAATCTCCTAGTTCCCTCTTTGTTCGAAACAAGATCCCCATCATATTCCAAAAGAAATTCACCTTTGCTAAAAGATCTTTCAGCAAACACCCCTTTTCCTGTTTAAAAACCATAGAATTGAAAAGGTGTTAAGAAAGGGAAATCCAAAAGGTTCCTTAATGATTAAGCATTAGAGGTATAAATGAACAAAAAGAAAATGTACAGACTCTAATAATTGTCCAAGCTTGATATATCTCTGAATATAGTTACACAGCATAGTTTCTGACACAGGATAAATAAGGTAAAGGTGGTAATATGACTAAGTGGTAACAAGTGTTTAACAAAATATATATAAAATCTCAACCGTTACCAACCTTACAGTAAAAAGAAATCAAGAGGCTCTCAAGAGCCTGAATTGCTCACATTTAATTTTCCTTCTTATACTCCATCATTTTTTTTCAAATTAAGAAAAATTGTCTTAAGGAGGTTTGCGGGTGCAAAAATTGCAGCAAAAAGCTAAACATTTCTTTTTCATTACAAATTTTATCTATTACACTATTAGTAATAACTTTATGATATGGAACAAATATTAACCAAAAGAATCAATTGGACCTAGATGACTTTTAAAATGTTATAACATGATAAAAGCTCTAAATTATCTCCCTTTGGTGCAAAAAAATCCATCAGCAGTGTATCTTAAACTGATCTAATCACAAACTAATACATGTAAACTAAGATAAGTTCCAAAATTCTTGGACTGAGGGGCAAGGCCATATATTCTCCATGGAAATGAGATGTGCCAAAGCGTATACAACTGCATACCAAATATCATTGACCTACCATTTGTGGTTCCCCATAAACTGACCTTATCACTAACTAATACATTTGTACATGTAAAATAAGCAAAAGTTTTGAAGTCAATAAACCATAACTGAGGGGGCAGGGTCAAATAATCTCCATGGAAATGAGATGTGCCAATGCTTATACAACTGCATACCAAATTTGGTTGACCTAACCCTTGCCGTTCTTCATAAACTAAACTAAAATCACAAACTTATACATTGTTGACACCATTACGTCGCCGCTGACGCTGGAAACAGCATACCTATGTCTCACTTTTAGACTCCATCAAGGCAACATAAAAATAATCTACTTTAAAAGTACATGTACAATAACTCCTTAAGATGTTAATCAACAATTTTGTTTCATACTGACTTATTTGTAGATCTTAACTTTGCTGAACATGTTTGGTGTTTACAGTTCATCTTTATCTATAACCAGATGCTCCGCAGGGCGTAGCTTTATACGACCGCAGAGGTTGAACCCTGAACGGTTGGGGCAAGTATGGACACAACATTCAAGCTGGATTCCACTCTAAATTTGGATTGTGATTAAATAGTTGACACAGCATAGGTTTCTGACACAGAATGAATGTATTCAAATGAACTTAAAATTTTTGTTTTCTCTTAGAGCAATTCACTATGCTGTTGAATATTAATCCTCTCAAAAAAATGTTTGAAGAAATTTTCTTTTTATTTATGAAATTTCAAATGAGAAAAATTTAACCCAATTTTTTATTCACATCCCCCTTTCCCTTATTCCAAAACTAATTTCAATTAAAATATTCTAATGGAGTTTGCAACAATTACTACTCATTTAAATACATGATGTAAAAAAACTGCGTGTTATCACTGAATGGTAAAGATTATTTAAATTTATCAGTTGGTAGTAAAAAGTGAATATACATTGTATATTGTATATAACAAAGATTTAAGTTGATTCTGGACAAAGAAAGATAACTCTAATTAAAAAAAATTCTTGCAGATATTTCTTGCTTACTATACTGGACAAAGAAAGATAACTCTTAATTAAAAAAAAATTTGCTATTTCACAATATTGTGAAATTAGATATTTCTTGCCATTGCACAATACTGTGCAATTGAAAAGACTTGCTATTGCACAATACTTAATATAATAATTTTAGATCCTGATTTGGACCAACTTGAAAACTGGGCCCATAATCAAAAATTTAAGTACATGTTTAGATTCAGCATATCAAAGAGGCCCAAGAATTTATTTTTTTGTTAAAATCAAACTTAGTTTAATTTTGGACCCTTTGCACTTTAATTTAGACCAATTTTAAAACTGGACCAAAAATTAAGAATCTACATACACAGTTAGATTTGGCATATCAAAGAACCCCAATTATTCAATTTTTGATGAAATCAAACAATGTTTAATTTTGGACCCCGTTTTGGGCCAACTTGAAAACTGGGCCAATAATCAAAAATCTAAGTACATTTTTAGATTCAGCATATCAAAGAACCCCAAGGTTTTAATTTTTGTTAAAATCAAACTAAGTTTAATTTTGGACCCTTTGGACCTTAATGTAGACCAATTTGAAAAAGGGACCAAAAATTAAGAATCTACATACACAGTTAGATTCGGCATATTAAAGAACCCCAATTATTCAATTTTGATGAAATCAAACAAAGTTTAATTTTGGACCCTTTGGGCCCCTTTTTCCTTAACTGTTGGGACCAAAACTTCCAAAATCAATACCAACCTTCCTTTTATAGTCATAAACCTTGTGTTTAAATTTCATAGATTTCTATTCACTTATACTAACGCTATGGTGCGAAAACCAAGAAAAATGCTTATTTGGGTCCCTTTTTGGCCCCTAATTCCTAAACTGTTGGGACCGAAACTCCCAAAATCAATACCAACCTTCCTTTTGTGGTCATAAACATTGTGTTTAACTTTCATTGATTTCTATTTACTTTAACTAAAGTTATTGTGCGAAAACCAAGAATAATGCTTATTTGGGCCCTTTTTTGGCCCCTAATTCCTAAACTGTTGAAAATAAAACTCCCAAAATCAATCCCAACCTTTATTTTGTGGTTATAAACCTTGTGTCAAAATTTCATAGATTTCTATTAACTTAAACTAAAGTTATAGTGCGAAAACCAAGAAAATGCTTATTTGGGCCCTTTTTGGCCCCTAATTCCTAAAATGTTGGGACCAAAACTCCCAAAATCAATACCAGCCTTCCTTTTATGGTCATAAACCTTGTGTTAAAATTTCATAGATTTCTATTCACTTTTACTAAAGTTAGAGTGCGAAAACTAAAAGTATTCGGACGACGACGACGACGACGACGACGACGCCAACGTGATAGCAATATACGACGAAATTTTTTTCAAAATTTGCGGTCGTATAATAATATTCAAGATTATAACTAAAAACTGCAAAACTTTCTAAAATTATCAATTCAAAGGCAATACCCCAAAAAAATCAGTTTTACCCCTATCTTCTATTTTTAGCCATAACTGCCATGCTTTTTGACAAAACAGTTAAACTAGATACCCTAAGAATCATTTAACTAAAGTTTGGTTAAAATTGGTTCAGAAGTTTTTAAAGGAGAAAGTCTTTAAAATTGTTAACACTGGACGGATGATGGACAAGGGCAACGGACACCAAGTGATTGAAAAAGCTCACAAGTCCTTTCACGAAAGGTGAGCTAATAACTACAACCAATGAAAATATATATCCTTACCAATTGTATCATCTATATATCTTACAACAAAACCGTCTTTGTCTTTCTTCAACCTGATATATTGTTCAGCCTGATTTTCAGGAAATGTTTCCTATAAAAAGATAGAGAATTAAAAGCTTTTTATTCATCAGATAGTTTAGAAATAGAAATTTCTACAAAGCTGTTCCTCAACCTTCAAATAAAAACAAATATTCTATAAAATTAAAGTATTAATGATTATGAAAATTACGATTTTTGCTTTATCCTACATATCAGTCTTTTAATGTTTTTTTAATTTCTGTAAAACTTTAAAGTCTTGAATAACAATGAATCTATTTTATTTGCTTTGAGACCATAATATTGTCGAAAAAATTACTAAAAATGATTTACATTTCTATTTAAGAAGGAGTCAGGGAAACGCTTAGAATACACGATTTTGAGTTATTTTTCTCAGAGCTTCCCCTTACCAAAAAAATTTCGCCTCACCATGCTTGGCAAATATATTTTGCCTCAGTAATAAAAGGGGCTAGTTACAGCCCTGAAATTTAGTTGAATTCAAACAAACTCTTCAAAGCTTCATATGGACTAATTTCAATTCAGGGTCCAAAATGTAAATGCACAATAAGGCCAGGGTTTTTAAATTTTTTGGTTTACGGATTTTTCCTATGAAAAACTCAGGTTGGTCAGTTCAAAAAAGAAAAGAAAAAAAAATCTTCCAAAAAATATATATTTCACCTTTCTAACAAAATGTTTGATATGCTATTCTGAATTCATGACATTTCTTAAATTTTTATTTAGATGAAATATTATTGCTCAGCTATCATAAACATTGCATTACATCGTGTCCACGGACAAAGAAGAAATTAAACCATTATTTCCTAAACAGATCAGGCTGAGGTTGCTCATTGTCAATTTCAGGAAACTAAAGTGAGTAATAATATTCAAGAACAAAAACTGATAAAAAATGCAAACATGTTGTACAGAAATAATTTTTAACATGCATTTATGTAAAAAACATAATAGACTGGTCCACTAGAATAAAGAGGTTTCAGCTCTAAATTTGGATTGTGATTAAATAGTTGACACAGCATAGGTTTCTGACACAAAATGAATGTGGTCTAATGAACTTAAAATTTTCGTTTTACCTTTGAGCAATTCACTATGCTGTTGAATATTAATCTTTTCAAAAAATGTTTGAAGAAATTTTCTTTTTATTTATGAAATTTCAAATGAGTAAAATTGACCCCCCATTTTTTTTTACATCCCCCTTTCCTTTATTCCAAAACCAATCTCAATTCAAATTTCTAATGGAGTTTGCAACAATAATTACTCATTTAAATACATCATAAAATATTAAAATGTAAAAGAAAGTGCTTGTTATCACTGAATGGTAAAGATTGTTTGAATTTATCATTTGGTAGTAAAAGTGAATATACATTGTATATTGTATAAAACAATGATTTAAGTTGATTCAACTACTATTCTGGACAAAGAAAGATAACTCAATTTGAAGTTTCTTGTTATTGCACAATATTGTGCAATTAGATATTTCTTGCTATTGCGCAATACTGTGCAATTGAAAATACTTGCTATTGCACAATACTGTGCAATTGAAGATTTCTTGCTATTGGGCAATACTGTGCAATTGAAAATTTCTTGCTATTGCACAATACTTAATATAATAATTTTGGATCATGATTTGGACCAACTTGAAAACTGGGCCCATAATCAAAAATCTAAGTACATGTTTGATTTCAGCATATCAAAGAACCCCAAGAATTCAATTTTTGTTAAAATCAAACTAAGTTTAATTTTGGACCCTTTGGACTTTAATGTAGACCAATTTGATAACAGGACCAAAAATTCAGAATCTACATACTCAGTTAGATTTGGCATATCAAAAGAACCCCATTTATTCAATTTTTGAAGAAATCAAACAAAGTTTAATTTTGGACCCCTATTTGGACCAACTTGAAAACTGGGCCAATAATCAAAAATTTAAGTACATTTTTAGATTCAGCATATTAAAGAACCCCAAGGCTTCATTTTTTGTCATAATCAAACTAAGTTTAATTTTGGACCCTTTGGACCTTAATGTAGACCAATTTGAAAACAGGACCAAACATTTAGATTTTACATACACAGTTAGAATTGGCATATCAAACAACCCCAATTATTCAAATGTTGATGAAATCAAACAAAGTCTAATTTTGGACCCTTTGGGCCCCTTATTCCTAAACTGCTAGGACAAAAATTCCCCAAATTACTACCAACCTTCCTTTTGTGGTCATAAACCTTGTGTCAAAATTTCATAGATTACTATTTACTTAAACTAAAGTCATTGTGCGAAAACCAAGAAAATGCTATACATGTACTATCAAGTATAATAATACTTGCAGCTCTTTTGTGCATTTTAAGATTTTTTTTATATCCATCCTCATAGCAATTTCGAATGATTTTTGTATGACATTTTGTCGGTCTGACAGAGTTTAGGATACACTGTGAAAAGGGTGAGAAATTTTTCCATTGCTCGATTTTATCATAACATGCATATGTATCTGAAACTTAATACAGTTAAACCACCTTTAGAAAGGCATATATATTTGTCAAACCAATTAATCTTTCTTCATTTTCTGATGTGGTATTTCCACTGATTCTAGACATAGATGCTATAAATACAATTATTTTTGACATTTGCACCAAATTTTACATTAAAAAGATTACATGATCACAATTTTATCAACAGAAATTCCATAATGTCAGTGATCTTTCAAGTATTCATTAAAAGATTTTGAAAGTTCAACTTTTTGTCAATGTGCATATCTTTCAAATAGAAAGTCTGACAAGAATGGCAGAAAAAAATGAACTTAACATTTGATAATCATTACTTTTATCCAGAAACGAATACAAAAAACTCATTCACAGATAATCTTAAATGTCAGCTGGAAGTGTGCTGAAAACCAATTTTAATTATAAGAAAATTAAAGAATTGCCAAAAAGTGGGCACAATTTTAGTTAGAAAAGAAATTGTGAAATGATCAAACTTACAGTATTCTGATTTGCTGTGTTATTTAATCTTGTACTTCTTCTTTCCCTGGAATAATCAATAAGTTATCATAATCTACAAATTTAATTGATAGGCTTAATACTACAATGTATATTCATGTATAGGCACATATTTTGTATATATATTAATTGTTAGTAAGCAGACATAAAGAGCTAGTTTTTACACTTTCCATTTTGGGGCCCTGGTATAGCTTAATTACTGTTGATGTGAGCCAGGGCTCTGTGTTGAAGATCTTCCTGTGGTAACCTTACTTCAAATACAATTGTGACTTGTATGGAGAGTGCTATTTTCATTTACTGGTCATAAAACATTGCAAAATCTTTCGATTGGTAAGCTGGAAGCTCAAAAGATAAGGAAACTTTGTATAAGATTTTTTTTATATATTTGGTATAAATTAACTGATGTTTAAAATAAGTAATTGCTAGTTTAAAAGTTTTCAACAAAGAGGAGGTGGGTTCTGTTCACAGTGTAAATATTTTGACTCTTCCATCTTTGCCTTTTGACCATTAATAGGGTTGTAGAGGGTTTAAGTTTGTGCCAAATTAGCTCAAAACCTGCTGAACGATGTCTTAGATGGCAACAAAACAAAAGATTTCATGTATTTTATCTATTAAACCAAAGGTTAAAGAAAATATTCTAGCTGATACAGATTAGTAAATTTAGGTTAACAGTGAATTTATTATTCATGAAGGCGACAATAGGGTACATTGGTAGCTTATAGCCTTTTGGGTTCTGTGTTTATGATATAAGAATAACACCCATAAATTACCAAATACTTTACAATGCCTTTAGGTGTACATAAAAACATCACATATGATAGTGCAGCCTTCCTTGATCAAAACAAGTATTCTTAAGGGTACTATTAAATGCTATATGACTACAGGAAAGAAATATAAACATGACAAATGAAGCATAACCAGCTTAATCTTACCATGAAACTTTGTAAATTACAAAAGAAAAATTCTGGAAAATTTCTTGATATATTTGCATTAGCCATGTTAGCAGCTGTTGTTTCAATTTACAGCAATTACCTTTTTACATAGTGTCACTGTCAGTTACCTTTAAGTTCAGAAGACTTTTATAGCAACTAATACACCCAGGGCAGGTGTTGTACAAGTTTACAATTCTTGTAAAAATAGGTAATTCAAAGTCTCAAATGACCATCATGAAATGATACAAGAGTGCACATGTACACATTGAAATGTCTCTCCTTCTTAACTAATCACTGATATTATGTTGATGGTCATAAATATAAAGGTTTTATTACAACTGTCACATAAACTTAACATCAACCAAGAAAATCAAACATTGACAAATGAACCATGAAAATGAGGTCAAGGTCAAATGAACCATGCCAGACAGGCATTTACAGCTAACAATTCCTTCATACAAGTAACAACAAATATAGTTGACTTACTACTTATAGTTTAACAGACCAAAAGACAACCAGGTGCTCCGCAGGGCACAGCTTTATAAGACCCCAGTGGTTGAACCTTGTACAGTTGGGGCAAATTTGGTCACAATATTCAAGCTTGATTCTGTCTGAATTTGGATTGTGATAAAATTTTTGACATAATATAGGTTTTTGTCACAAAATTTATGTGGTCAAAGATCTATAAAAAAACTATGTGCACAATTAAAGATTTCTTCTTAAAACGAAGTTCAAAATTTTAAAAAATTAAAAAAAAGGAAGCCCTTCAAAAATGGTAAAAATCCATTGCAGGATTGAACCTTGTAGTACAATTTCAGAGAGATCCATACACTTAAAACACAAGTTATTGTCTTGATTGTTTTGGAACCAGAAACATGCTTCTTTTTGGCCCCTAATTCCAACATATTTTTGTGGTATTGAATCTTCTGAAAAAATTTCATGAAGATCTATTCACTCAAACTAAAGTTATTAAACCAATGTGTCTCCGGACAGCGACCACACAGTCAGACGCACAACATCATACCATTATACAATCCAAAAAATTTTTTGGAGTCTTATAAAAACTTAACAATGAGCAATGAACCGTGAAAATGGGGTCGAGGTCAAATAAAACCTACACGACTGACATCATGGACATACATGACATAGAGATCTTTAAATATTTCCATACACCAAATACAGTTGACCTATTGGATATATATATAGTATGAAGTGCCGTTAGTTTTCTTGTTTGAATTGTTTTACATTGTCTTATCTGGGCCTTTTATAGCTGACTATGTGGTATGGGCTTTGCTCATTGTTGAAGGCCATACAGTTACCTATAGTTGTTAATGTTTGTGTCATTTTGGTCTTTTG
The DNA here is from genome assembly GCF_036588685.1 of Mytilus trossulus. Lineage (NCBI taxonomy): Eukaryota > Metazoa > Mollusca > Bivalvia > Mytilida > Mytilidae > Mytilus > Mytilus trossulus. The sequence goes on from NC_086377.1 coordinate 7,244,898, forward strand.
AGGATAGTTGTCTCATTGGCAATAATACCACATCTTCTTTTTTATATGATAGTAATTTTCAGTATCATAAAAAAGACAATTTTTTTAAAACTTAGCTTTCATCATGAAAATGAGGTCAAGATTAGATGACAACTGCTAGTTAGACATGTACACCTTACCATCATTCCATTCACCAAATATAGTAGACCTATTGCATAAAGGAAAAACAAACCAAAACACAAAAACTATTATTCCACTGAACCATGAAAATGAGGTCAAGGTCAGATGGCACCTGTCATTTGGACATGTACATCTTACAGTGCTTCCATACACCAAATACACTATAAATATTGCTTGAAGTATCTGAGATATGAGACTTGACCACCAAAACTTAACCTTGTTCACTGCTCCATGAAATGAGGTTGAGGTCAAGTGAAAACTGTCTGATGGACATGGACCTTGCAAGGTACACACATGCCTAATATAGTTATCCTGAAAATGAGGTCAAGGACATTGGACATGTGACTGACAGAAACTTCTTAACATGAGACATCATATGAACAAAGTATGAAGCAGTGACTTTAACCTGAACTTGGCTGAAGCTGGATAGACAAACAAATAGACGGATAAACAGACGCACAGACGAGAAAACATAATGTCCCTCTTCTATCATACAGTGTAGGTGGGTAAAAAAAAATGTGTGCAAAACATATGAATACCTGGGAAATATAAACTTTGGTTCATAATTTGAAAGATATATTTTATAGTCTAAGGCAATATTAAAGGGGCACTAGCTGTCAAATTCATGGTCACCAATTTGACTCAAATTCTCATATTTGATTAAGAACAATGTAAAACATTTATTCAATCTATCAAACGTTTAAAATAAACAGTTTACAGAGCATGGGGTAGATGATATTTAGGTTCGTTTCGTGTGTATTTAAATCAAGATGCCATCTAATTAACTATCGATTTGACCTCAGATGACCATATAAGCGATGTAAACACAAATAAAGATATGAATAGGTTAAACCAGCACGTGCAATTGGATCTTTATAGGTCTGTTTGATTTGAATTTTTAGATTTAAAATATAAGTTTCTCATTGTTTTCAACCGTATAAGAATGATTTATGTGGATCGAATTAGTAATCAAATGATTTACCGTAGTTTCACTTTCATTGTTGACATTTTTTTCTTTAAATAACCAGTTCACGTACAATGCATGCGTTGTCAGTCTCTAGCTAGGGGGTTAAATTGAAGTTCACATGAATACCGGTTAGAATGATGATGACGTATTTACTTGCAAGTGAATCAGTCAAAAATTATGTATAATCGCTTATTTCAACAAAATTAAAGCAAATTGATTGCTACAAGCAAATTATTATTTCATTATTCCGATTTAGTTAATGATTAATCTAAAAAAAATCATACTTTATTTTTTTATATATATCGTAGCTAGTGCTCCTTTAAGATCTTATCTTTTTGAAGCATGTCACAGACAAAATAACTTTGTCAAATCATCTTTGATTGTGTAACCGGAGAGCACGAATTTCATTACAAAATTGCTTGTCTCCATCGGGACTCGAACCCGGGACATCTGTGGTACAAGGCAGCGCGCTAACCGACTGAGCTAAAGAAGTACTTCCTTAGCTCAACCGCTTACGGCTGACTAAGTATCTACTACGTTTTCTAAGGGAAGCAATCCTGCCACAAATGTCATGAATTAAATCTTGCCTTTCATCAATATTATATATATACATGTACTATTCTTACAAATTACAAAGTAATTACTCATTTGTAGTATTTAGTTTATCACTGTCAAACCTACATGTATTTTAATGTATCAAGAAATAGTACTTACCAAAAACTACAATTTTCAGTATGGATTAAATACAGATAGAGTTAGACCAAATACATGAAATAATAATGATGTCTGGCAATGCTCTGGGATGGTTTTTTTAAAGTTACGATACTGGCACCAATATTATATATACATTATACAAGGTATACCAGTATTGCGATCTGTCCAAGGAACTGTCCTTGGGCCTATACTCTTTTTAATATACATTAATGATTTTCTAGAATACCTGGAACACAGCAAACTACGACTCTTCGCTGATGACAGTATTATATACCGAGAAATTACATGTCAACAAGACTGCACAAATTTACAAAAAGATCTTAATGCAGCAGCGAAATGGGAGGCTGATTGGCTCATGGCCTTCCATCCTGGAAAATGCACTATCTTAACCATCACACAACAAAAACAACCATTTAAACACGATTACATCCTTCATAACCATACTTTAGAATTAGTAACATCTGCAAAATATCTTGGCGTAACCCTACAGTCTAACTTAAAATGGAACATTCACTACAACAACATCGTATCAAATGCAAATAAATCTCTTGGCTTTCTTAGGCGAAACTTAAAAATTTCTAACTCCAGTATCAAATCCCGTGCTTACCAATCAATAGTGAGACCAAAACTTGAATATGCCTGTAGTCTATAGGATCCACACACAGCAGATTATAAAAATAAGCTAGAAATGGTACAGAGGCGTGCGGCCCGATATGTATGTAACAATTACCACAACACCAGTAGTGTAACATCCATGTTAAATGAACTACAATGGCCCTCACTCAGTGACCGCCGTCTCAAAACCAGACTTATCATGTTCTACATTGTACAAGGTCATCCATGGACTCATTGCAATCCCAGGGATCTCCATGGCCTGTTTAACGATGGCGCCCCGCCATCGTTCAAATGTCTTCCGCCATGGTCAAATGACTTGCTCCATCGTTCAATTGTCTTCCGCCATCGTTCGAAACTGTGGTCGTTTTTATAGCCTGACGCCATTTTTGTAGCAATTTTAATCAAATGCATGTAATTGCATAACACTCAGGCTTTTTTTTATAGTATAATCCAATACAGTTCTCACGCCTAGGGGATATCCGGATTAAAATCGCTAATCATTTGTACCTGAGCTTGTACAGGTAGATCAACAAACCAGAAAGGAGAATATTATCTGAAGATAGACGATTCATTTGTCGAATTATTTAACTAAGTTTCTGCAAATGCTTATGATAATTTAGATTAAATAAATAAATTAATAATCCAGTTACAAATTTTAACAAGTCGAACACGTGCTTTTGTTTTGACTTACGCAATCAGCATCCCCCTTTTTAAAATTTACAAAATAAAACGTAAAACAGTAATTATTATTTCATTTCAAATAGCTCGAGTACTGCTGTATTGTAACGATAATATAGAATTACTTTAAAAGTTAAAAATTATAAACTTTTAATATTTCCTGTAAAGAAATATTGTATCGTAATTCCGAATTCATTTCGTAGTTTACAATGAAAATGAAACATCCGGATTTCCGGTTTCTATTCAGACTTGAAAGATGCATGTTGCATAGCATGGATTTGCTAAATAAAGTCATTAAAAACCTTTTCATTTGACAACGTTTGTTAAAAAATACATTTTTTTTAACCCGTACGACTCGTTTTGTCGTTGCTGCAAATCAACCATACCGGTAATGGTTTCATGACTTCTGAATTTGACAGTGTCCGTGAAAAATAATCTCCACATGATTTTTAACCCCCATACCAATTACCAAAAATAGCAAGAAAACTACATGGTGACCTTTGTGATAGTTATTTGTCATTCTAAGGGAAAGGGAGGGGGCATGAGGGCTTGTCCTTTGAAGAGTTACAAACGGCAATTATGGAAAATACATATACTTCTATATATAGTATTTATAATGAAAATATAATTTAAATAAGCAATGAATTAGCATGTTCACCTATCCTTATGTGGAGGAATGAAATACTTTCGATACCGCTACACTGTACAGCGTAGATACAATTTATGATGGTGAAAGTTCCTCCATGGTTCAATTTTCATCCATGGAGATCCCTGAATCCCATCACTAGTCCTCATACCATCAGATACTAGAACAAGAAAATTCCATACTCAAACATTTCGGCAAATGTCCACCTCTAAAGACATTTACAAATGGTCATTCTTTCCGCAAACAATCATTCAATGGAACATGTTGCCACAAGTTGTGGTAGCAAGTCAAACCATTGAAATTTACAGAGATCAGTTGACACCAACTGTTCTCCACAACATAATTTAATTCTATAAATAACAATGTACATATTTTTAAATCACTTGTTGTTTTCTTTCATGTAAATATCACCAAGTATTCTACTAAGTAAAAGCTAAGATAATTTTTTGTTCATATCATATACTCCGCGCATGCAACAGTTCGTAATCTTCAATAATAATGAAGCTGTAACTGTATATCAGAAAATGAAGAAGAAGAAGATCACCAATTACAGGAGATCCGTATGTTTTAATGAGCATCATATTGAATTACCTAATCTAGTACTTGCGTGATGGGTCTTAGACCCTTTGGCTTTGCATATCAACAGGGTAGGAGATGTCGGAAATGATGAATTGGTACGTAATTTCAGAGCCAAACGTCGTGAAGGATGGTCGATCCGAACTGGCATTTTTTCCGATTTTAATGATCATGAAATGAACGAGCCTGAACACATGTTAAACAGAAGCAAGTTAACTCGTACCAAAAAAGTTAACTCGTACCACTGGGATGTCGTCAGGGAGTTCATAAATCCACGAACAGAACATCGACTTTAACAGTGCTTATTTGTTTTCAAGGGGGGGTTCGTCCGAACGAACCGAACCCCCCTGGCTACGGGTATGAATAGGATATCATATGACGTGACTATTCGTGTCTACCTTTGGCGGTCACTAGTCGCGTCCTTGTCGTGTCCATTTTAGATGGTAGAATGGTGAATGAATCACTAAGGTTTGACGTCTCTTTATCACCCTTGGAGGGTGGTTTATAGAATTCAAAGGAGTGGTGTTAGCGTCCTGTGTCTAGCTTTTAAGATTTGAATCTACGCATTATATTTTCACTACTAAGAACAACTACATGTATCAATAGAACGAACCTTTCTTGCTTTACAAAGGTATCTGCCTCTTTTGTTAAAATGTTGAATAAATGTTTTTCTACCCGTTCTTATAATTCTCTCAAAAGTTAACTTTTAAAAAGCAGGAATCGTGTTTAACTATCCGAAAACATATATTTGTAGGTCATGTGCTGCTATTTATTGGCACATACAAACAACATCTCTAATTTGTCTAAGTGAAAAATAAATTCAAAAGAGAATAAAATGCATAAATGTGATACAGTTTGATCTATGAGCTCAGGATACATTGGTTCACCAATTTCGTGAAATAGTTTTATAGTGTACTATGCAACCAATGAAGAGTAATGAACAATGGATTGATAAATTAATAAATACTCACATTTTGGATATTCACAAAAACCTTTTCTTCTAACTTTCACACAAATTTCAGAAATATTCGGATAAAAGTCTCACAAAAAAGCAAATATCAATAATTAACTGTCGTGTGTTCAAAACAACGTAGCTTTGAATGTTACAAATATCACGTGTTATGCGAACACCACTGCAGTAATATGAGAGTTTTATGTCAAACCTGATTGGATGATGTCTGGAAAGATGCATACATTCGGAGTATTGTACCGCAATAATATGGATAAAATTATGCTCACTCTATTGAAGATGTCTATATTTTCTATTAGAGAGGGTCGTAAACAATTTGTACATGTTGTAACAAGACAACTTTCATGAAATTTTCGGTTTTCCGAAGGTACCTAATGTATATAAACATACAAATGTAGGTGGTTATAGTTGAAAATTTAATATCATATCTATAACACTTTATTGTTTATCGATAAAAAAAACAACATACAAACAAAAAACTAGTTGTATAAACGAAGGAAGATATTAATGTAGAGAAAATTCATATTTGATGTAATATTAAAAACTATATCTCTAAAAATACCCCTTCCCTTTTTTGGTACACAATAAGAAGAATTTTCACTTGTAGAAAATTGTTTTGCGTATTCCGCGCATTTTGAGAAAGTATAACGCAACACTATATTAATCCCACAATTCATGTAAAGTTTCATGTCAATCATACTAACAGATGCGCCAAAAAGCGCAATTGTTTCCTAAACGGAGTGGCTATTTATCCAGCTAGCCGGACGAATAATGCCAGGGCTATTTGTCCGGCCATTGGAATGCCCATGGCATATTATGTGCGTTTGGGAGTGCGTTTGACATTTGTGATATTATCTTCAGTAGCACAAGGAGGGGCGCGCTTAATTCGATCACTGATTTTCAATTTTAAGATCACGACTGAATTCGGCGATATCAACGTTTGTGATAAATTTTGCAGTTTTCAGAATTTGACAACGGCATACGAAAGTATGAACTTCAAAGAATGATATAATCTATAAAAAAAAAAGAGAGAGACTCAAGAATAATTGAAATCACAAGGAAAATGGGAAATAAAATGTAATTGCTCGTAGAACTATAGTTTTACTAAATAATTCGACTCGAATCAGCCGAATGAATGGTGGAAATGATTTTCAAATCAAGAGTACTAGTTGTTGAGAAAGGCCTTAACAATGGCATGTCTAACTTAATAAAATATAATTATATTCCAAAAATGAATATTGCAAGTAGCCCTTGGAATGGGATATATATTAAGGGGAGGGGTTTGAGGATACATGTGCAAAAAGTGGGGATGTTTGATATACAATTATAAAAAGTGGGTTATGACATATAGGGGACATTAAAGGTGGGGTTTGGAGAAAAAAGAAAAGAGGTATTTGGGAAAAAGAGCACACCGTGTCACCTCGACCACATCACGGAAATAAAATAGACGAAGTAATAAATATGGAATATATATGATTTGTTTTTATTATTCGTAATCCAGATTGGACTATGTACTAGTATATAAATTAAGAAAGAAAAAACTATTACAATTACCAGTAACAAGATAAGGCCCTTACAATAAAGATTACAAACATATATGCTACCCCCTGGTGCTACTGAAGATAATATTACACGCACACACAAATAGTGACATGCGCATTGTACTGGCCGGACAAATAGTCCTGGTTCTTTCCTAAAAATGTTTTATACCCGTAAATTTGATACTCTGTTTCGGATACTAAAAGTATGAACAGGTTATTGTTTGTTAGTGGCTTTGAACTAGCTGTCAGTTAACTGCGAGTACTCTCAGATCTGTTCCTGTCAGTGAACTGCAAGTACTTTCAGATCTGTTCCTAGTGTCTTTTTGTTGTTGGGATGTACAAATACCCGGTTCTCCTGACAAATATATTGCATTTTGAATTCCTTCAAGGACTCTGGCAAGCAATACACAACGCATTACGTTGATAAAACGTTCGGCCACGTTCTCGTGTATTTTTGTCCATCTGATGAGTTAAGCCTTTTTCAACTGAATTTTATAGTTCGTTCTTATGATGTATTGTTATACAACTGTCCCAGGTAAGAGGTCGGGATAGCTGGGATCCCGCTAACATGTTTAACCCCGCCACATTATGTATAAATGTGCGGCCTGTCCCAAGTCAGGAGCCTGTCGTTTGTTTATGTTTTACATATTTGTTTTTCGTTCATTTTTTTTGTATAAATAAGGCCGTTAGTTTCCTTGTTTGAATTGTTTTACATTGTCATTCCGGGACCGTTTAGAGCGTACGGTTACATATAATTGTTAATTTCTGTGTCATTTTGGTCTCTTGTGGAGAGTTGTCTCATTGGCAATCATACCACATCTTCTTTTTTATATAAAATTGTTGACGCCGTTCACGCCAATCGAAGTTACACGACAACAGTTTTCACTAAAGCATAAATGACTTTAGCTTTAGGTAAGTCCTATTTTTTGGAAACTCTTGGCTCTATTTCCAACAAGATGAGGCCTGAATCATTCACGAAACGTTCGGGGAGTGGCAAACCTGATACCACAAGTTTTTAAAATATTAATTATAATAAGACGCTGCATGGACACCAAATTTGGAAGAGAAATCTTCTCCGGACTGAAAGAAGCGCATTGCGACAAACAAACTAGCATACTAGGCATGACACATTATTTGACAGTTTAAATTAAATTCTCTATTTTTCCAAAATATTATCTTATTGCCATAAAATTGAGAATGGAAATGGGGAATGTGTTGAAGAGACAACAACTCCATAGAACAGACAACAGCAGAAGGTCACAAACAGGTCTTCAATGCAGCGAGAAATTCCTGCACCCGCAACCAGTTTATATACATGTATATACGCCCCATATGTGTTTTCTCAGTATGCCTTTTGTTGATTATTAAACTTCTTTCATATTTTTATCGAATTTATATTTCATTATGGTCTTATAATGAGACTACTATAACACTATATGTGTTATAGTAGATCAGTCTTAGGGATGACATCAAAAGTTCAATGAAGAATAAAAAACTTAATTCACATAGTTTTTTTCACTGACCCCCACACCCCCTCTCTTAACTTAATTTTGGAAAAATTGATTGACCAATAGGGATATATGTAAAATCGATTTTAGATTAACAAAACTTGCAGCAATGTTGACCCCCACCCCCAAACTATTTGAATGAAGTTTTTTTGTCCTACATCGATCTTTTGATGTCGTCCCTTATTTAACAAATTATAATCTAACACTGAACGACATTTTTTTTACATTAATGGGATTTTATTTGACACTGTGAGTTTTACAAGTTTTTTCCGGTATATATATATATCAACTAGTTTTTTTCTCTTTTGCATGACACTAAGTTATTCCATTCTTACATTAGACACCACATGAAACCCAAACAATAAGGGAAACAATTTCATTTTTAACTGCAGTACGCAATATATGAAAATGTTTACATTTATAAAGTTTTAGATTATATAAAAAGGTTGGGGTAACAGAGCTCTAGCGAAACCCTCTATCAATTAAGTATTGAAGCATCCCCCTTCCCTTCCAAACAAAGCTGCACATCGTTTATCGGTTTATGGTACAACATCGTTAGTGATCGGTATAGGAAAGAACAGTTTATAAGGTTCTCAGGAGCAAGTCTGAGAAGTTTGACTGATTTTTGGGGGTTTTCAACCGATCTATAAAAATCATAGATATGCGGACACTATGGTTCATGTTGACCTTTTGGCTAAAATGGCTGCATTTTCACCTCAAAATTTACTATGAACTAGTACAGACAAACCTGTGCATCTGGAAAAGTTTGAAGACAAAGCATGCCTAGATAACTAGAATTCAAAAGCATTGTATAATTCAGAAAATTTATAACTCAACTGGATTTTGCAGTGTACTTTTTTTTGCTTGATATGGTCCACTCCGGTACACAGTTAAGTCACCAATTATTGTCATGTAATGTATATATATATTGTCCATCTATTGCCCATTTCAAACAAAACAGTTCAATCCAATAATTACCTGTGGGGAAGATCTTAAATCTCTTTCTCAACTTAGTTTATTTTGGTACCTTCTGGAGAAATGGAAAAAGAGCACTGCAAAATCCTGTTAAGTTTTTATTTTTGAAATTTATTTATCTAGGGCATGCTATGTCTTAAAACTTTTCTAGAAGTACAGGTTTGTCTGCACACAGAGTGAATTGTGATGTGAAAATACGGCCATTTTAGCCAAAGGGTCCACATGGGCCCTATCTAGTGAAAAATAACATTCCTTATCGCTTGTTTTAAATTTATTTTTTCAATTGATATACTCCCATAAAAAAAATAATTTTAACACAAATTAATGATATGAAAATGTTTTGTCGTAAGAAATGTATATAAAAGTAAGAAATTTAGATAATATAACTGGCTCCCGGTAATGAACGGTAACTCTGTTATTGTTTTTTCGGGGGGAAATGAATGGTTTATCATATCCAATCGTTTTGAAAAATCGATTTTTTTTTCAGGATAGTTGCCACCGTGCACTTGCACTTGCACGCAAACTAATTGTTATAATAGTATAATAGAATGATATATATACAAATGGATGAAAATTATATATACTATATATACATGTAACTATGTAACTGTTATGTTACTATAGTATATAACAACAAACCAGTGTATAATTCTCTTGGACCATTATTATATAAGTATAATTATAGTACCAAATATACTAATGTGTATCACTACAATACCATGCATGTAGTTATTACGGTGCGGTTAAATTTCCTGTCATTTATGCATCTTCCACGCACGAATTTGTATCAGAAAAAAAGTATCTCTGTACATTAAACTCAATTTCAGGTATAGAGATGTGATCTTTTTCTGTGACATTTACTTTTGACAATCCACAAGAACTTGTGGTCATCCGATGTTCAGTACTTCAGTACTTTGATTATAAGTTGGGTTTTTCTTAGAGAGAAACGTAGAATATACTTTGGTTTGTATTAAATAGTTTGCTGTTAGCCCTTATACATAGCAAAACCAGCAGATTTCTCTCAATTAATTGATAATTTGACTTGTAGCAGAAAAAGAAGAAGGTATGGCCAAGTCACCACCTTTCGAAGCAACATTACATCACAATGTACTGAGAGCATTTAAGCAAACATGGAATACTTATATAAAGTGCAGACTCTGTTAGGTCACCGTCATTGCTCAAATGATGGGGAGACAAGGAATGTCTTGTTCCAGTTTTTATTCAGGGACAAATGTCATTTCTTCATGCAAGATCTCTTCGAGTTGTTCAGCTGCGAAAATCAATTTGTTTTAAAAGCTGGGTTTGTTTTGAATGGAACATCTCGTGAACAGGTCGTTGTCCATGTTTAAAAAAAAAAAGATGAATTAAAACAATGGTTTTGAGATTCTCAGATCTACAATGTTGCCATGGAAACTGTTCAAAAATATCGAAATTATAAATATTCTTCAAAAATGTATAAAACTTTACAGAAATGTATACTGGCAAATACAGATGTGGCATTTTTTTTAAAACTCCCTGAAGACGAACTGTAGAGAGTGAAAGAACATCACTCAGATTGAATAGCTGGACTAAAGAAAGAATAGCAGCTAAATAGATATAGGAAGCTGTGGTATGAGTGGCAATGCGACAACTCTCCATCCAAATAACTATTTATAAAAGTAAACCATTAATTATAGGTCAAGGCACGGCCTTCAACACGAAGCCTTGGCTCAAACCGAACAACAAGCTATAAAGGGCCACACAAGTACGAGTGTTTAAAACTATTCAAACGGGAAAACCAACGATCTTATCTATATAAAAAAACGAAACACGAAATAATTACCTTTGCAACATATTGCACAGCGAAACATTTTCTTGGTACACTTAACTTATAATGCAAGCTAAATGATGTATTGAGTGTACTGGCATGAGATACATGTGCAATTGTAGGCATGACTGTTAAGTTCTACAGGATAAATCGATAGAAATGGACCAAAATTTGTATCTATGTTTTATGTGATATTCCTCATTCCCGTTTACTGGCATGACCCTGTATTTAGGCATACTAGTAAACTTGTCATGGAAAAAAATCAAAAGAGTGTGTCTTGTTTTTCTTCATGTCTTTTGGAATAATTGATTAATCATTTTGTCCTTTTAAATTAGTTCATATGTTCATCTTGAACTATATTTTTTTTTCTGAAAGATTTTTCTTATTTTTGTCTTTTCTGTCTCAAAAGTGGGACTGTCATTTTGATATTTTTAACGTATATGATGAAACATTTGCTAAGGTCCACAGTCCCAATTGGACGATTTACATTTAAGGAATAACAGTACTGTAGTTGAAGAGTTTCCATCGTCAATTGTAGATTTACTAATGTATGTGCCTGTCCCAAGTCAGGATCCTGTAATTCAGTGGTTGTCGTTTTTTTTATGTGTTACATATTTGTTGTTCGTTCATTTTTTTACATAAATAAGGCCGTTAGTTTTCTCGTTTGAATTGTTTTATTGTTTTATTGAATTGTCTCATCGGGGCCTTTTATAGCTGACTATGCAGTATGCTCATTGTTGAAGGCCGTACGGTGACCTATAGTTGTTAATGTTTGTTTCATTTTGGTCTTTTGTGGATAGTTGTCTCATTGGCAATCATACCACATCATTTTTTATATTGATGATCGCAAATGCAGTTTTACTGGCGACGCGTAGCGGAGACAGTAAAACGGAGATTTGGGACCGTCAAATCAAAACCTGTTTAACCAGTGGATCATATTTCACAGACTAGGAACTTATTTTACCAGGTGAGTTCACAAACCCAGAACTAATTTCACCAGGTAATTAACACATCTCAAAAACCTGGAACATATTTCACTAAGCAAGGAACAAATTTCACCAACCCTGTACTTATTTCACCAGGTAAAGTGTGGAACTTATTTTATAGAGATGGAACAAATTATTTTAAAATTATTTATGAAAAACGTTCTCCCAGGACAAACTCCCTGTGATATAAGTTCCACTGAAACTTTTTTCACAGGAACAAATTTTGGCTCACACCAACATTTGCAGCGGAATTAAACGTTTTAATGATTATGGAACCAAACCTTCTCCTTTATTTTCTAAAACAATAGTATTATAACATCACAACATAAAAAAAAACACGAAAAAATATCAATTGGAAGCCTTAGCTCAATAAAAAACGTAAATGAACTCACTAAAGACCGTGTAAAATGGAAAAGTGTATACTGGCCATAAATGCCGACCGGCATGAAGAGAAAAGGTGAGGTTAGGTGACATATGTGGCATTCGACTTTCTAAAATGACTGCCGCTACCATAGACACAAGGCAAAAATGTCAAAATGCTCAAAACTTCATAAAACTTTACAAAAGTGTTAGACGCCTTACATAGACGTAGCATTTTTTTTTTATTTTGAAAATGGCTGCCGAACAGAATAAAAGAAGAAAATGTAAAATCAACCATACGCTATGTTGAACTAACAGAAAGATCGGTTGTCATGCTAAAATCATAGAATTGAGGGTCCTACAAAAATGCGCCCGGGAACGCCCGGGGAATAAAAAATAGCGCCCCGGAAAAGAATATGCGCCGGGGAAAAGTATATAGATATTTTACTGGCATGAGACAACTTTGTGTTGATGAAATAAGTTAAGCACATTAATTTTTATTAATTTTAGACAAGGAATTTTCAAATTCAGATAATAGACATTTGTAATAAAACAAGTATGAATGTTTCAATTTTAACAAAAAAAAATGTATGCATACCATTGAAACATTTAGTTTCATAAATTTTTTTTATAATAAATGTATATCAGCATCTGCATAAAAAAGTGTTCTCCATGCAATTGCGAACATATTAGATTTTAGGCATCATAGGCCACATTTATATTTAGGACAAAACAACCAATGATTATTTTTTTTAAGGAAAAACATTATTGTTATAAAATATTATTATTTTAACCCCCCCCCCCCCCCCCCCCCCCGGGTGCCAAATTACCTTCCACTAGAAAGGGCGCTTTTTCCTTTCCCCGGGAGGTTTTTCTTCTCCTGGGCGCTCTCGGGCGCTTCCGGACGCTTTTTAGTTGGAAAGAGAATTGAGAATGGAAATGGGGGTTGTGTCAAAGAGACAACAACCAAACAATAGAACAGACAACAGCAGAAGGTCACCAATAGGTCTTCAGTGTAGCGAGAAATTCTCTCACCCGGAGGCGTCCTTCAGTTGACCCCTAAAAAAATATATATAAATACTAGTTTTACTGATGAAAAATCCCGAAATGGCTGCATTTTAGTGGCAATCGGCGGAGCATATAAGTTCATTTTTATGGCACGAAAGGATGAATTGAATTGATATGCAACCTTTTTTTTCTAATTTCAGACACGGTTATAAACCTGATAAGCAAATAAGTTTAGCACACAAATTCATGTGTTGTAGGGACCATACATTGTGTTTTAGATTGCCACAATAAGCTTAATTAACCCTTGCCAACTTGTTCA